>NC_139617.1:10888607-11151152 GCF_964270895.1 Podarcis filfolensis | reverse complement strand
GGGGCGCCCCCCAAACCGGTTCTGGTTCCCCCAGACTCCCGCTGTTTGTTCAAGCATCTGGGGTCCGTTCGTAAAAGGGGAGCCAGAGCGACCCCCCCAGGCCTTCTCACCGTCCCCCATCACCGCAAAGCCCCTTTCTTCAGAGCGTTCTTCATGCACATGAATTACAGTGGTACCTCGGGTTAAGTACTTAATTCGTTCCGGAGGTCCGTACTTAACCTGAAACTGTTCTTAACCTGAAGCACCACTTTAGCTAATGGGGCCTCCCGCTGCCGCTGCGCAGCCAGAGCACGATTTCTGTTCTCATCCTGAAGCAAAGTTCTTAACCCGAGCAGTGGCGTAGCGTGGGGGGTGCAGGGGGGGCCGGCCGCACCAGGCGCAACATCTGGGGGGGCGCGCTCGCACTCGCAGCTCTCTGCCCCTACCGGGTTAGGGGGCGCAAATTACTTGCCTTGCCCCGGGTGCTGACAACCCACGCTACGCCACTGAACCCGAGGTACTATTTCTGGGTTAGCGGAGTCTGTAACCCGAAGCGTATGTAACCTTAAGCATATGTAACCCGAGGTACCACTGCATTTGTTGTTGTCGTTGAGTCGTGTCCGCCTCTTCGTGGCCCCCTGGACCAGACCACGCCAGGCCCTCCTGTCTTCCACTGCCTCCCGCAGTTTGGTCAAACTCATGCTGGTAGCTTCGAGAACACTGTCCCACCATCTCGTCCTCTGTCGTCCCCTTCTCCTTGTGCCCTCCATCTTTCCCAACATCAGGGTCTTTTCCAGGGAGTCTTCTCTTCTCATGAAGTGGCCAAAGTCTTGGAGCCTCAGCTTCAGGATCTGTCCTTCCAGTGAGCACTCAGGGCTGATTTCCTTCAGAATGGAGAGGTTTGATCTTCTTGCAGTCCATGGGACTCTGAAGAGTCTCCTCCAGCACCAGAATTCCAAAGCATCAATTCTTCAGCGATCAGCCTTCTTTATGGTCCAGCTCTCACTTCCATACATCTCTACTGGGAAAACTGTAGTTTTAACTATACAGACCTTTGTTGGCAAGGTGATGTCTCTGCTTTTTAAGATGCTGTCTAGGTTTGCCATCGCCTTTCTCCCAAGGAGCAGGCGTCTTTTAATTTCATGACTGCTGTCACCATCTGCAGTGATCATGGAGCCCAAGAAAGTAAAATCTCTCACTGCCTCCATTTCTTCCCCTTCTATTTGCCAGGAGGTGATGGGACCAGTGGCCATGATCTTCGTTTTTTTGATGTTGAGCTTCAGACCATATTTTGCGCTCTCCTCTTTCACCCTCATTAAAAGGTTCTTTAATTCCTCCTCACTTTCTGCCATCAAGGTTGTGTCATCTGCATATCTGAGGTTGTTGATATTTCTTCCGGCAATCTTAATTCCGGCTAGGGATTCATCCAGCTCAGCCTTTCGTATGATGAATTCTGCATATAAGTTAAATAAGCAGGGAGATAATATACAGCCTTGTCGTACTCCTTTCCCAATTTTGAACCAATCAGTTGTTCCATATCCAGTTCTAACTGTAGCTTCTTGTCCCACATAGAGATTTCTCAGTAGACAGATGAGGTGATCAGGCACTCCCATTTCTTTAAGGACTTGCCATAGTTTGCTGTGGTCGACACAGTCAAAGGCTTTTGCATAGTCAATGAAGCAGAAGTAGATGTCTTTCTGGAACTCTCTAGCTTTCTTCATAATCCAGCGCATGTTTGCAATTTGGTCTTTGGTTCCTCTGCCTCTTCTAAATCCAGCTTGCACTTCTGGGAGTTCTCAGTCCACATACTGTTTAAGCCTGCCTTATAGAATTTTAAGCATAAACTTGCTAGCATGTGAAATGAGTGCAATTGTGCAGTACTTGGAGCATTCTTTGGCACTGCCCTTCTTTGGGATTGGGATGTAGACTGATCTTCTCCAATCCTCTGGCCACTGCTGAGTTTTCCAAACTTGCTGGCATATTGAGTGTAGCACCTTAACAGCATCATCTTTTAAAATTTTAAATAGTTCAGTTGGAATACCATCACTTCCACTGGCCTTGTTATTTGCAGTGCCATTTGACTTCACTCTCCAGGATGTCTGGCTCAAGGTCAGCAACCACACTACCTGGGGTGTACGAGCCATCCATATCTTTCTCGTATAATTCCTCTGTGTTTTCTTGCCACCTCTTCTTGATGTCTTCTGCTTCTGTTAGGTCCTTACTACTTTTGTCCTTTATTATGGTAATCTTTGTACAAAATGTTCCTTTCATATCTCCAATTTTCTTGAATAGATCTCTGGTTCTTCCCATTCTGTTGTTTCCCTCTATTTCTTTGCATTGCTCATTTAAGAAGGCCTTCTTGTCTCTCCTTGCTATTTTTTGGAAATCTGCATTCAATTTCCTGTATCTTTCACAATCTCCCTCGCATTTTGCTTGCCTTCTCTCCCCCGCTATTTGTAAGGCCGCTATTTGTAAGGCCTATTTGTATTTAATTAATACTGTTGCTTAATACAAGTTTGTCATGGCCTTTGGCTAGAACAATCAACTTATGAACTGAACTGAAATTTGTACTTCTCCAAATTTTGCAATGCAATACTCTAGCTATGTAACATGTACAAAAAAATGCATATGCTGCAGTAAAGTGTTCATAAATATGCATACATTAGTGAAAATAACATGCAAAGATGCATTATAATAGGATAAAATGCTTTGTGGAAAATGGTGTGCTTAAGAAATTCACATCCAAATGCTGATGAATTTTCATGAGGTCTTTAAGAAAAGCTGAAGTGTAGACTCTTCTCTGCAATTCATTCATTCATTCATTCATTCACTCCCAGTAATTCTATGCTGGTCTATAACCAAAGTTAGCTGGGCAGTATACATAAAAGATGGTTAAAATATAATTTCAGTATGAAGCACATATACAGCAGAGACTGAACAATAAAATAAAATGAAACACAAATAGGTTTGTAAAGATCTAAAGAGCCAAAACCTCAAAACCCATTACAAAGCTTGGGAGAAGAATCAGATTGTTGCCTAGCACAGAACCAGAATGTAAAGGAGCAGCCAAGTTCAGTCCCCAACATCTTCATGCTGGGCTGGAAAACTTTGGAGAGCCACTGCCAGTCAGTCACTCTAGACAATACTGAGCTAGATGGACCAATGGCCTGAATAATTATGAGGCAGCTTTCTTGATGCATGCATGCATATATTTGCATCAAACACCAGGCCTTGCAGTTTGCATTGCAAAGTACAAAGGGAACATTTACAAAGGCAGCCCAATGTACAACACATTATATTAATCTAAGTAACTTGTAGATATAGGCACACTCACAGAAACATACACAGAGGAAATGCCAATAAAATGTTTGATTTATTTTCCATGTCTCACCATGTTGCTTCATCCTTTGCCTGCTATGAAACTGTGGAGACAAATCTGTAGCCGTAATTATAAAAACCAACAGCAACAACTTCCATAACCCATTAAGGGGAAGAAATATAGTAACAAGCTTTTCATTAACCAAAATCAATAGCATACACAACCGCAAATTTGCTTCAGCTGCTAAAGATATATTGCATTCCAACAGGGGTCTGCTTGAAAGGTTGTAAGTTTTGCACAGGGAGAGAGCTAACCAAAGATAGGGCAGTAAACCAGGGCTTTGTATGGATTAAATATCACAGTGGAACTAAAAAAAAATATTATGCCTGACTTCCTAATGCATAGACATGCTCCATTTGAAATCTCAAGTTAAATGGACCTCTGTTAGTAGAGTGAGAACAAGTTTCTCTTGAAACAGAAGAGCTGCTGCTAATCACAGACGACTGGGCTTAATGGAACAATTGTCTGATTCAAGGTAAGACAATGTCATATATTCAGCAAAAGTCTAGTTGTTTGTTTGTTTTTAAGAAAAGGTTATCCTTCACCCTTCACTGCCCCCCCAAAAAACAAAGAAAACCAGTGCACCAGTGCAACACATAAAAACAAAATATGAAAATATAAGTACAACAAAATGAAAGCCTTATTAGCACTACTTAAAGCAGTATTATACTCATTAAACTGCCATTACTTCCCCCAAGGAATCTTGGGAACTGTAGTATGCTAGAGGTGCTGAAAGGTGTTAGGATATATCCAATTCCCCTCCCACAGCTTCAATTTCCAAAGTTGCTTAACAGTCAATCCCTCTTCCCAAGGAACTCTTTAAAGAGTAGCTCTATGAGGGGAATAGAGGCCTTCTAACTTTCAAAACAAACCACACTTTCCAAAATGGCAACCACAGGTTTCTGAGCCAGAGGTGTTATATACTGACAGGGTGTCACTCCTGTCAGCAACCATGCTACAGCATTCTACACTAGCTGCAGTTTCCACATGGGAAGCCCAAACTGCATAGAATGCATTGCAGTAATCCTGCCTTGAAATCACCATGAACCCCATTATTTTGAAAATGTGGGTATTGCTGTGGTAGCTTTTGTTATGTAAATGGTGCCACCGTACGCTCCAATATGTCCTAGCACAAAACCAGGATGTGCACCTTCCAGGCTATGCGCCTGTGTGAGTCACATGACCCGCGAAAGAGCACGCTGCCGCAAAATGCATGTTTTTCTGTGCCACTGTCTCCTGCGAGACATGTGTCCAGCTGCAATCACATGACAGCAAACGCCCCCCCCTCCAGGATGTCCTGGACAGTTGACATGTATGTGCCACAGACCCCCTGCATGGGTTACAAGGACCACCTGGTTCACTGACCACCAGTTGAGAACCACAGATCTGAGTAATTTCTTCTATTGCTTTTATTGCCTTGCAGATCTTCCCATCAAGAGGTTCCTTTTGCTCTTCAAGCAAGATCTACTTTCCTGTCCCTTGAACCTATTTTATCCAGTTCTATTTTTTTTAAAAAGATATTTATTGGAGTTTTACAAAGACATGAATTTAAAAGATCATATAAAAAGAAAGAAATACAATAAAAGAAACATAGAAAAATACATAAAATAAGAAAAGGAAAATAAAAACAAATCCATTTTTGTAACCCTAACTCGTTATCTTATTTCCTTGGCCTCCTCACACCTCCCCTTTTTGTATTCCCATTTAAATAATCAAGTCAGCAAATCCTTACCCTCTTTCGTTTATCTTAACTCTATATCTTAACATATTATAACTCTATATTTTCATCCATTTATCAATTCATTTTTGCATATTCTTATTAACTTTGTTGCTAATGCCACTTATTTTCAATCCAACATCATTTTAACATTCATTAATTTTACAGTGTTTCTGAAGATAGTCTTTAAATTTCTTCCAGTCTTCTTCCACCAACTCTTCTCCCAGGTCTAGGATTCTGCCAGTCATTTCCACCAATTCCATATACTCCATCACCTTCATCTGCCACTCTTCCAGGGTGGGTAGCTCTTGTGTCTTATTTTATCTAGTTCTACCCTGTGGGGCAGCAGAGAAGAAATATTTGTCCTCTTCTACATGACAGTCCTTCAGGTATTTGAAGAGTGATATCAAGTATCACCACCACCTCAATAGTTCAGTTGTGTTGTCTTTTCTACGGGCTGAACATACCCAGTTCCCTTCAACCTATGTTATGAACATTCTGTCTATCACATTTATGTCTATAATGGTCCATTTCACGCATGCAAGTCATCACCAAATGACTGCACATGTGTGAATCAGCCTTGATTGTACAATAATAATCAAATGTCAGGAAATCAAGCAACATGTGAATTAGGCCTTACAGGAATTTATTATTATTATTTCACAAAAACGTACATACCACTTGATTGTCAGAAAACTTCTATGCCATTTACCAAAACAAATAATTTTTCCTTTCTACAGCAAAGCACTTAAGCCATGCTTGGCTGTTTCTTGTTGCACCTTTGCCATAAATCTCAAGTGACACCTTGGCTAAATTTGGGAGGTTCCATTGAAGTGGGTGAAAAGGTCAGGTTGTTATTTCAATGTTTGTTAAATGAGTAATAGAGCTCAACTGGCATGCCTATAAGATGCCTGTTTCATCAGCTGAACATTTTCATCCTCCAGCATTATCTGCTGCCTAAAAGCTGTTTGTTTATCCAGTCGTGGTTATCTTTCCATTTGAAACGTCTTTGCAATAAATAAAATGCCGGCTGTTTTTGCTGCAAATTCCTACTGCTTTGATTTCATATACAGTATGCCCAAGATTGCATTTTGATTGCTCCTCTGATAGCTGTCGTTTCATAAGATGCCTCAGCATTGCCATAGACAGAAATATGATACGATTCCTGCTTTTTTTATTATTATACAATTTTTCCCTGTTGAGCTAAACAAAACATGTGCATCTTTTTTTAAATGAACATCTGGAATTGTGTCAGAGGATTATTATGAGCTTGGGGTGTGTGGGGGTGGAATAAAAAATTGATTCTATTTAAATGCAATTTGCTACCTTTTACTTAGAGGTACAAAGTAAAATTCTATTTACTGTTACTTGGTTTAGCTCAAAAAAAATAATGTCAGACTGGAGAAGATGAAGGAGTGGTCTTTTACAACTGGAGAGGAAGCTATAAAAACATCAATGACATAAACTATTCTGACTGCAAAGAGTAAAAATGGGGAGGTGGGGGAGAGAGAAACTGCTTACCCCAACTGGAAAAGCATTTTTCTCCTTTCTATTCACAGAACTTTATAAAATATTTAGACTAACTTAGAATTTTAGCTGGCAAGACAGTTTAGTCAGTAATTGAGGATTCGTTTTGAAAGAAAGGCAAGGCAATAAAATGAAGTGAGTTCCTTAGAGCATTTTTAAAAGCAGCTCCTCTGCGAAGGAACCTTAGGAATATAATTTCGAGTGGTTTTTTCCCCCCATTCACATGCAAATACATTCTTTCAAGGGCTCAAAAGATGTACAGAGGAAGAAATTAAAACATTATAGATTCTAATGCTGATGCTGTTTCATGCCAAGGAAAATTCCTTTGCTCTTCTTTTGTCTTTGGTTCCATAAGTAGACGTCAGCCGTTTCCATTCAGCTGGTCAGTGAAAAGGAAACGCTTGCTGTAATTTCAGCCACGTCATAGTTGAGTCGTGGTTATGCAGCTCCAAAAGGGCTATGGGGACATTGAGGATGGGATATGAAATGTTGGAACAATGAAACCAACAGTTTCACTTCTAATCTAATGCAAAAAAAAAAAAAGTAGTTAAAATGCATAAAAGGATTCTGGCAAGCACACTTTCCTCCTCCCTCCTCCTCCTCCTCCTCCTCCCCCTCCCCTTCCACTTCCTATTTCAGACTGATCCTGAGCTCAGATAAATCATCAGGTTATGATACTTGCTTTCAGAGATCTGCTACAAAGAGTAAGTCATCTGGATTATGCATGGAAATTATGGAGGCACTTCTTCACACAAAGCATAATTAAACTATGGCATTTGCTGCTGCAAAATATAGTAACAGCCAACAACCTGGCTTTAAAATATAGCTTTTAAAAGGCGGTTAGACAAATTCATGCGTGATGAGGCCATCAGTAGCTGCTAGCCATGATGGCTATGTCCTACCTGCAGCATCAGGGGCAGTATGGCTCTGAATGCCAGTTGCTGCAATTTGCAACCCGGGAGGATGCTGTTTGCACTCAGATCCTGCTTGTATTCCAACAGGCATCTGGTTGGCCACTGGGAACAGGAAGATGGAACAGATGGGTGCTTGGTCTGATCAAGCAAGATTCCTCTTATGTTCTTATGATTCAATGTCTATGGAGGAAAACTCTCAGAGAAAATTATGGATATACGGTATACCTCTGCTCACCCCTACCCAATGAATTCAGGGTGTTACGTTTGTAAGGCAGCTTCCAATACTCCTGTGTTTAAAAGTTAACGAGCCTTGCAAAATTTTGCAGCATCTCTTAAGTAAAACTGTTTTGTTTCTTTGTTTCTGTTTTTCACATTCCCAGATTCTGCTCCCATTTTATTTTGCTGAGCAAATCCCCACACCCGAAAAAAAAGAGGAACAGAAGACAACAACAAGAACATAAATGGATGGTTTATATGCAAGGAGAGGTTGCTCATTAGAGCCATGGAACAAGATAATAGAAAGATCATTTTTCCCTGTCAGATTTCCTGCTAGAAATGGCCCCCAGTGGTGCAAACTGTTAAGCACCAATGGTAAACAAAAATATCAAAAAGTTTGCATATAGACAATACCGGGAAGTTCTATGGGCCACTCTGGTACGAGCCATATGGTAATAAGAGGGAATGCAGTCATTTCCGCAGCCATAGGAGAATTGTTTGTTTTGTGGTGAGTTCAAGATTTTTTTTTTTGAAGAAGAAGAGATTGTCAGCCCAGAGGAAAGCATCTGGTTTTGCCAACTGGAGCAGCCAATTAAGTAAGGCAAGCTGGTGATTATGTGTGTGGAAATATTTCATTCGTCTTCCCAGACAAGTAGCAAATGGTGAATGGTGAATGAATGTCAAATCTTCCAACTTGGAAATACATAACAAACATTTCAGGGTACGTGTGTCCGGTCATGTTCCGTTTTGGACAGGGTCAGTTAACAGGTGCATGTTGGGGTATCAGTCTGTGACTAGGGGTGTCAGAGAACTCCAGTGGAAATGGGAGTAGAGATTCCCAGTGTTTGCTTATTCAGCTTGTATCCAGTAAGGAAATAAACCAAGTGAATAGTATCAGTATTTGCTGTTGCTGCTGCTTTCAGTTTGTAAACAATAGGTAATTGATAATGCCACCCGCCACCCAATTTGCACTGTTGGCGTGCCAAGGCCCCATGGCCCCACGGTTCCCTGTTGATTAATAAATACACAGACGCAAGTATTTAAGGTAATGGGCTAAAGCAGGCCATAACTTTATTGGTTACAGATGGGAGCAGTTTGGCTTAGGCATTGGTTGAAGCAGGGCTATATCTTGACTTCCGCCCATCTTCAGGGAGTTGAATTAAGGGTAAACCACCAGAAGGGGGAGTCCTATGACTTACATCAGGGGTGTCTAACTCAAATTCATCGGGGGCAGCATCAGCAGTTTGGTCATCCTCAAAGGGCCAGTTGTATCTGTAGGACTTACAGTACAGGAGAGAAGGGTTCAGGCAGCCGTTGGATCTGTCACATCACAGGATGGCATGCGCTCAATATAAAAACAAGTGGAGGTTTCCTGAATGCATGTAAAGTGGAGGTTTCCTGTGTAGAACGGCCGGCGCCGCTAGAGGGCAGACATTCTCTGGCTTGTAGGCTGCCGCGCATGCGCTGAAGAGGCGGCTTTCTTGTGTCAAAAAAAAAGTGAGAATAAAAGGTGAAGGCCGGCGGCGGCTACATGGGCCACATGACGAGGTCTGGCGGGCCGGATTTGGCCCGCGGGCCTTGTGTTTGACACCCGTGACTTACATCAAATAGGACAGGATCCACAGGATACCCTTATCAAGGAGTGGGAGGCAGAGGATACAACCTCCCCTCCCTTCAACAAAGGCTTACCCAATGCCTAACCTTACAAAGTTATGACGATTACTACAAAGTAGGCGAAAACCAAATTCGCCAAGTGGAAAAATTCCTACCTGGCTCCAACAATAAGGCGACCAACGTTTGTCCATAGAAAAGTCATATCATACCAAGGCTTAAAAAGAGGGCAGGTGAGTTGGGAAATCTAGCGAGGAGGCAAGAGAGGGAAGCTCCCCGGCCACGCCACATTTTAAAACACCCATGACCACACACCATGCGGGCATTGATTGGTCGGGCAGGTGTGACATGGCCAGGGGTTGGTGCGAGGGGGGCGTCAATCCCCCACCCTCCAGCCGGATCACCGTGAGAGCCCGGATGCCCGGCCACAACGCTGCCCACCGCGAAAGGTGAGTGGTCTTACTTTACATTGAAATGAATGGGATGGAATTACATAATGGCCATCTAAATTACCTAAGGTACATAATTTTACCACAGTGGACACTGAGCTAAATAATGCCATTTTTGGTAGAAGATGATCTGCAGCATAAGGGAAACAGAGCTGTGTGCAATGAAAACAGGGTGGAATGGGAAACGATGCCCTGTTACATCCCTTTTTGTGACTAAGTGGCCATTTCAGTGCGGGATCAGATTTCCCCTTACTCTGAACAGATTAAAAAACATGGTATTGGACTATAACCTGGGAGACCAGGGTTCAAATCTCCACTCAGCTGGTGAAGTTCACTGACTTACCTTGGGCCAGTCACTCATTCTCAGCCTGGCCTACCATACATGGTTGTTGTGAGGATAAAATGGAGAAGGAAGAAACATACTGTATACTCTACCTTGATCCCCTTGGAGGAAAGATGGGATAGAAATGCAAAATATAAATGAAATAAAGTAATGGTGGTGCATCACAGATGAGGAGCTGAGATATCAGAGATTTAGGCAGGTTCACACAGGAACCTGCAGTGGAACCTCTACCTCATTTGAGCAACAATGTTTGCTGTTTTTCATCCCAGCTGAAGAGAGCCATGTTTAGGGATGTCAGAGAATTCCATTGGAAATGGAAATGGGAGCAGTGTCTGCAGTCATCTCCAGGTTCAACCAAGCTAGCAAATATGAGCAGGATCTGCTAGGATTGGGTTTTTGTTTTTGTTTCAGTCTGCAAATGTTTCATACTGAACTACATTATTTTCTGCATTGTTTGTTATGTTTCCCTTCCACTGAAATGTACTGAAATTAATTATGCAATTAGTTACATTAATTTCCCCCTTAGTGGATGGTGGGACAAATAGCATAGGCTTTAGTGGATACCAAACTGTAGTAGAACAAAAGATGATAGAATAGAAATCACGTTTGCACAACCCTCTCTGTCCCCTCCATCCAGCTTATCCAGAACCATGAGTCCAAGGACACATTCCTACCAGGCAAAAACACTCAAGGAGGATACAAAGCCAAGCCAGTGAGGGGTGTAGCCTGGGG
This sequence comes from Podarcis filfolensis, assembly GCF_964270895.1. Classification (NCBI taxonomy): domain Eukaryota; kingdom Metazoa; phylum Chordata; class Lepidosauria; order Squamata; family Lacertidae; genus Podarcis; species Podarcis filfolensis. Next base: position 11,140,285 of record NC_139617.1, on the reverse strand, counting down.
AGAAGGAGCTGGCTGGGGAGACAAGGTGACCTGGCAAGATTCCCAAAGCCCAGACAGAGAGGCCTCAGGGGCTGCATTTAGCACCTGATCCTGAGATTCCTCATCCCTGCATTATCTTGTTCCATTTGCTAAATGTAGGACAATGCTGCTAGTGCACTTCTTTTTAGGCCATTCTCTCCCCACCCACCACCCGCAAAAAATGCCCTTGAAATGATGCTATGTCATGAGAAGCTTGAAGTTGTGTCAATGATTGGGGGAGGGGATATTTTATTTATGAACTGTCTTAAAAGGGAAAGCCTCAACCACTTTGAAATTCAAGGTATGAATTCCCCCACCCCATGATCACATTTTCCCACTTCCTCCCCAAAGGTCACAGAATATCCCTTCCCCCTTTTACAGAGGACTAATTATCCCCCACAAATTGGGAGGGAGGAGATTCAGCACAACTTTATTTAAATTCCCTCTCCATGCCTGTTCTGATCCTACTAACTGTAAGCCCTTCCAGCTGATGCCATTTGCATTTTTTAAAACCTGCATGCTAGATTCAAAGATGCACGTAATATCACATGTGGTTTGGCCTTAAAAGCTTTTGTTTTTTTAAGTTGATATGTTCTGGGATCCAGACATTTCCCTCTATCTAGCAACTGTCCTCAATTTGCATAAAGTAGAGCCAACATCAAGCTTTTGCCATTGCCCAAACCTCACTGGCCCTCACGGCTGCAATTACATTGCCTGGGTGACTCTCCGTGGTGTCAACAGAGTCCCTCTTCAAAGGCTTTGCAGCCATCTGCTTTTTCACCCTCAGGAATAGCTCTTCCAGAGCAGAAAGGGGATGACAACTACACAGAAGCCAATCACCACATTGGTGTGCTGTGTGAAGACAGGGAGACAGACGAGACATTTACATACCGTACACAAACTCAGCAGTGAGTTAATTGAAGGAGGCAGAAGGAAGCAGAAAAAGAGCAAAGTAAAGATTCTTATCACCCACAACAGGCTCTCACATGCAAGCACTCAGCCATGAAGATACTCTCTTCAGGAACAAAGTTGGTCCTTGTATCCCACAGTCTTTTTTTAATCCTGTCAAGACAATGGAAGCTGGTCCATTAGGCTGAAAGGGGCATGAACCTCAGGCCACAACCACATCGTACATTTTAAGCAGCATGATACCACTTTAACAGCCATGTTTCCCCCAAAGAATTATGGGAGCTGTAGTAGTAGTAGTAGTAGTAGTAGTAGTAGTAGTAGTAGTAATTTGTTTATATGCTGCCCATCTGACTGGGTTGCCCCAGCCACTCTGGGCAGCTCCCAACAACAAAAAAGAGTAAAAACACAATACAACAGCAAACACAGAAAACTTCCCTGAACACAGCTGCCTTCATGTATTTTAAAAATCACATAGCTATTTATTTCCTTGACATCTGATGGGAGGGTGTTCTACAGTGTTGACATCACTACCGAGAAGGCCCTCTGCCTGGTTCCCTGTAACCTCACGTCTCACAGTGAGGGAACTGCCAGAAGGCCCTCAGAGCTGGACCTCAGTGTCCAGGCTGGACAATGGAAGTGGAGATACTCCTTCAGGTATACAGGGCTGAAGTTTTAGCAGTTTGTTAAGGGTGCTGAAAGCTGTTAGGAGACCCCATTCCCCTCACACAACTACAATTCCCCTGTGAAGAAGAATTGGTTGTTAAACCACTCTGGTTTTGTCCTCATCCTCCTCCATGCTTACGTCTAAAATGGCAATGCTCTAACTGAGGAATAGGAGGAAGCTGCCAGCTACAACCTGCTGGACTGGTTGTAGGTAAGAAAATGGGAGTGAAGGCTGGCTGAGGGTAGACTGAGGTTGGTGAGACAGTGCCCCCAATCGTTCTAATGGAGCAGCCATGACTGTATATGCCCAATTAATCCCATGACATTCATTTGGAGATCAAAAAGTGGCTCACTTGCAATCAAAAGAATCTTGCTCAGCCTTCTTAGTGCGTTCACTACATGGCTTTCTAATGGAACTTCCTTTCTCTAAAAAGTAACCAACTGCAAAGGCAAGTAAGGCTAAGAACAGATTAGCATTCTAAACTATTAGCATTCTAAACTACAGTGGTACCTCGGGTTACATACACTTCAGGTTACATACGCTTCAGGTTACAGACTCCGCTAACCTAGAAATAGTGCTTCAGGTTAAGAACTTTGCTTCAGGATGAGAACAGAAATTGTGCTCCGGCGGCGTGACGGCAGCAGGAGGCCCCATTAGCTAAAGTGGTGCTTCAGGTTAAGAACAGTTTCAGGTTAAGTATGGACCTCCGGAACGAATTAAGTACTTAACCTGAGGCACCACTGTATACTGGATGTGATTTGAAGATACATCATTGCTCCAAGTGCTTCAGAATCCAACCAGTGTTTGAACTGACTCCAGGGCCCAGAGAAGAGCTCAGCAGCAAAGTCATTGCCAGTGTCTTGCCTTCCTTATCATACATCAGCAGCTTGCAGCAGCTTAAAACTGAGGGGTTCCTGCCCGGGATAGTACATCCCTAGAGAAGAAAGGCTGTTGCAGGAACAAATTGCTACATGGTGGGCGGGGGGGCACATCATGAATATTTCAGCCAGGTCTGCCTACAACCTCAGCAGTGGATACAGAGGTTCAGAAGTGAATCAAACTGAAAAGACCACACATCGAGCCAACTTCAGGGAAGCTGCAAAGATCCTCTAGTGAAATCCCATCCAATCTGCCTCTTCTCAACTCAATATAGGACGTCTTCCATTCATTTCCTTGTTATTTCCTGAGGGGTGGATTACACATGCAGTTCAGTTTGGTTGTTTGGGGAGGAAGGTTTCAAAGTACCACTGGAGAGCACACATTACTGACTAGCAGGGAGATGCACCTGAGGTCTCAGCAGCAAAGTCACTACTGGGAGGAAGAGAGGAAAGGGCAAGGCAGCAGAGACATCAGCACTGTGCAGGAGCACTAGCAGAAATGCCAGATTGGCTCCACCCATGTGCCTCCACAGCCCCAGCATCCTTACCTCCTCCCCACCTCCTGATAACTGGCCCCGATTACTGGCAAGCCAGGTGCATGATGGTACCCCTTCCCTGCTGGCAATTAGTAAAAACACAAGAAAGCTCAGATGAGCAAAAAGATGGTCAAGGTGATCGATCGGGGGGGGGGTCAGCTTTCCTTATCAGCCAACTTCTTTTTTAATCTAAAATTTGTCTCCAAGAAAATAATTATGAGAGACTTAAGCCAGTGAGAAAGACCTGGGAAGCTATCTGTTCGTGGATCCCTGCAGTGGGTAAGATACCTAGGTGGCGCTATTGGGTGATATCAGGATAGATGCGTTTGTCACCATGTCTCTTGTGTGAATTCTCTCACCATCACTTTGAAGATAGTCTTGTTTGACCATTATTTGACACCCAGAAGTAGTACCGGTAATTCAATAAGGCTGCTTTAAAGCTCCACCAAAGTTTGGAGTTACCATTTACCAGCTGATGGGCAGTGACTCCAAGCCTGCTTTCTGCAGGAATCAGTGGAACTTGATCATGCAACTGATCCAATGGGTATGAAGTTACCACCTATCTGCACATAAGCAGTAACCACAATCCTGCTTTCCAGAGAGATTGGCTGTGTGACTGTGTTGCATAGTCTGTGAGTTTGGAGCCTTCACCTATCAGCTATTAGGCAGAAAGAGAGAGGTGAGGGGTTTTTTGTTTTTGGTCTTTCCAAAGGAGTTTTCAGAGCCCCTTGTGCAGAGCTTCCCAGATACGTGTAGCTGGATGCTTGAGAAGCACTGCTCCAGTTGGCAACCACCTGATTGCCAGGCACTTAGGAAGCACTGATGATGGGGCTTTGCAAGCACTGCCACTTGGTGGTGTCTACAAGGCATATTTCAACCAAGCCATACCTTTACCTGCCCCTCACCTGATGTTATACATGGTATCAGGTGTAGGGTAGGTGGGTGTGCCTTGTCCAAAATGGATTCATGGGTCAAACAGGCTGTCAGGCTAGATTAGACCCAGGGGGCAGAGGATCCCTATCCCTGCTATAGAAAAATGGCACCTATCAAAGATTCATAGCTATCTTTGGGAACAGGCATAGGCGAAGACCATTCATTCACTTTCTGGCTGAAGCTCCTGTCAGTGAAATTAGTACTTGCTTTACAATATTCTGAAATCACAAAATGAATCTATTTTGTGACATTTTTTCACCACATTTTATAATATTTGTCTAGAGAATCATACAGACAGTGGTAGGAATGAAAAGCCCATGTAGCCATTTAAAAGCACAGTTAAATTTTGTGACAGAAAGTTGTACAGAGAACTGAAACGGCATTAAATTGATCAATACTTCCATGTCTTTGATGGCACATGTCCCAATGATTTATATATTTCTGCAGAGTATAAACTAACCCAACAGGCAGATAGAAAAGCTAGGAAATGGCTGGGATAGAGAGGGTATCCATAATCTGATAAAAGGATTAAACACTGTTTATACGTTTGGAAGACAGAGAGAGAGAGATCTGAGTATCCTCTACAGACCCCTGGTGACAGCTCCCAGCAGTAAATAGCATGGGGGACAGGATGGAACCCTGCAGGGCAACACAGGACAAATCCCATGGTGCCAAACAGTACCACCCCCATAAGCACTTTCTGGAAATGCCCCCAACTCCCACCATCACCCTGAGCCATTCCAGAATCTGCAGGCAGCAGATCAAAAGATGCCAAGAGGTCAAAGAGAATGAGCTCCATCAGTGTGCCTGCACAGCACTAGCATCCTCGCCTTCTCTCCACCTCCTGTCCTTCTCCCAATGGATTTCATCAGCTAGGGCAACCAAGGCAGCTTCAGCACCATGGACAGCAGTGGATCCAGATAATCAGTTTCTTCCAAATGTTTCCAAAGCTGGGCCACCATCCAGCCATCCAGCCATTTGTCATTCCATCTGAAATATCTCAAAGACAGAGGCACCCAAACTGCTAAAGTTGTTTTCTCACTATGTAAAAGAGGCTATTCTTAACACTGCATATAATTCTTGCTACAAGTTACTCTCCTACATACATGCATCATGGAAATAAAAAATGCACAACAAAATGCATTTTCTTTCCAATGGGCAAACAAAAACTGTGTCGCATCTTTATATATACAAAGATGTTAGAATGTTAAGAGAGGAACATTCTTTCATAGCAAACTGTGTTGCAAAGAAACAAAGATTGAGAGAGCGCTCATGTCAGCCCAAAAGCAGAATTGTAGAGCTGGTCTGGGAACCCCTTTTCAAACTGTAGAGAATGCTTTGACTCACGATGCTGGCAATGAGCAAGTTACAATCTCTCAGCTTCCGTTTTTCCATTTTTGGATTGAGAATAATTCTAGGGATGACAAATAAGTGAACTGCTTATTTTGTGTTATGAGTGTTGACTCATAAATCAGGTCCATCCTGTTTGCATTTTAATCTGAATTTTAAAATTAAAAATCCCCATGACGATGCATTTTTAAATTTAAATGTGTTTTCTCTCAAAATACACATTTTAAACTATTTTGACCTTCTTGTATAGCCAAGTACAGCACCAGACATTCAGGAAATGTGAAAGCAGAGAGGGATGAACATGTCAATTTTAGTTTCTCTCAGATCATTGTCTTTCTAGCCTTAAATTTAGTTCTCTACATTTTCCACAAAGTATGCAAATGTTCTTCAGTCCTCATAAAAATTCATCAGAAGTTCTGTATAAATTTCTCCTATTACACACATATTTGCAAAGAAATTTCCCAAAATATAATGCATTTGTATGCTATTTTTATATGCAGAATTTATTCTAGTATGTACATTTTTAGGGACATTACTTGGCTGGATAACTATTTTGCAAAATTCAGATAACTGTTGTGTTTTAGTTCATGTATTATTTCTGAAAGTGTGAATTAGGTAAGCTTACCATTAAATGCAAAATGAATCCACTTTCTCCCCCATCCTTATGTATAAACAAGACCAGAAGTTATGGATCAGGTCAATTCATAATAGATCTCCCAAAGGTCAAATTGCCCAAACATCCCTAATTCTGATATACTTCCCAAAGTTGTTGGAAGAAGCTAAAGATTGGCAAATGTTTTTATTCCTCCTGAGACTTATACAGTATGGTAAAAAGAAAAGCAATTTGGTAAACCTTGGAATGAAATAAGAAAAGAAAAAAAACCTACCAAGTTTACTAAATTCACACCACAATCCCAAAAATATTTACTCATAAGAAATTCTCACTGTACACATTAGGGCTTCATCCCTAGTGTTCTTGGGGTTACAGCCTGGCTTAAAGAACAGAAAAAATTAAATGCATTTCACCTGCAAGGAAAGAAAGGACAAATTGGAATTTTCCCTCCACTGTGTTTTCATGGAACACACATATGCACTTTAGAAAAGTGCTAAAAAGATGAAGAAAGTGCTGTAACATTCTATCACCTTGGGGATGTCCTCTTTTTCACACAGCTACTAAATGCTTTTAGGTTGTCTAGTATCTTTTTCCCATTTGAACTGCCATTCGGAATGTTAGTTAGCTGGACCTGCAGCATGGCGAAACCAAAAACTTCCACGATCTTGCAATACAAACAGTAAATGCTTTCATTTAGGATGTGAAGCCATTTGGCTCTGATGGCTAAATGGAAATTCCATGTTCTGATGCATTCCACTTCTGCATACCAGGAGCTGGGGACAAACAGGGGAAAGAGTCATAGATCAGTGATAGCATGCCCGCTTTATCTGCAAATGGCACCAGGTTCAGTCCCCAGCATCTCTAAGTAGAGCTGGGGAAGACTACTAGCTTAAACTCTGGAGAGCCATTGACAGTCAGTGTAGACAATATTCAGCTGGATAGATCAATGTTCTGACTCAATAAAAGGCAGCTTCTTATGTTCCTCAGTTCCCCTGCTCAGGGACTGCAGTTCTGTGGTAGAGCACGTGCTGGTCACTCCACCTCAAAAAGGACATTGTAGAGTTAGGAAAAGTTCAGAAAAGGCCATCAAAATGATCGAGGGGGTGGAGCAACTCCCCAATGAAGAAAGGTTGCAACATCTGGGAGTTTTTGGTTTAGAGAAATGGTGAGTAAGAGGCAGCATAATAGAAGTTCATGAAATTATGCATGGCGTGGAGAAAGTGGATAGAGAAAAGTTTTTCTCCCTCTCTCATAACCCAAGAATTCATGGACAGCCTATGAAGCTGAATGATGGAAGATTTAGGGCAGATAAAACAGAAACTACTTCTTTATGCAGCACATGAAGAGGCAGCGATAGTCACCAACATGCATGACTTTAAAAGAGGATTGGACAAATTCATGGAGGAAAGGGTTATCAATGGCTACTAGCCATGATGACAATGCTCCTGTGCTCATGTTCTGGTTTCTGGTTTCCCATAGGCATCTGATTGGCCACTGTGAAAACAGGGTGCTGGACTAGAAGGGTCACTGACCTAATCCAGCAGTCTGTTGTCAGTGTTATTACAGGCAAAAGGCACCAGATTCAATCCTCAGCGTGTCCAGTTAGGGCTAAGTAAGACACCTTTCTGAAACAATGGATAGCCATTACTAGTAAGTATATACAGACATGATGAACCTGTCCCAGCCCCCATCACAATGTTGTTGGATTTCAGCATGATCCTTGACCACTGGCCACATTGGCTTGGGCTAGCGGGAATCCTTACTCTGTCTATACAATACATATCTAAATGGCTTATCTAGATGGGCTGATGGTGGTGTGGCATAGAAAGTCAGACCATCAATCCATCTAAGCCAGCATTTCCTACAGTAGCCATGAGAGACCTCCAAATGTTATTGGGATCCAACTTTTGTTGTATGATCCTAGAGGTTGCTGTTTCCTTCAGGATCTACTTGTGTGCTTTCAAAGGCAATGGCTGGCCATTGCTGGAAACAGAAGGTTGATCCAATCCCACAACACCTTTCTGTTTTGTAGTTATCTGTTCTAAATATTTTTCACTGCTGAAAAATGCTTCGAAAATATGACAATCCTTGCCTATAGCCTTGCAATCTAAAATACATGACATAAATGTGAAAGACATTGGGAGCAAAAAAAAAATGGGACAGAAAACTCAGGCACTCAGTATCTTAGTTACAGTTCAGAAGATAGTAATTCAGCAAGCCATAGAGCTGGATCGAAACACAATCAAAGGGTTGCTGCCTTATCTCCTTATGGAGATCTCCACAATGGTAGCTCTCAACTAGATATCTACCCAGAGCCAGTACCAGACTGCTAGTGCTTTTCTCTCTGATGACCTCTGCAATGGTATCTGGAAGGTGGAGGGAGTGGACTCATGGCTGGAGTAAGTTTCCATGAGTTCTACACCTACATAACTTTCAGTATCCCATCTGTTCTGTTTTCTCAACAGTGACCTGACAGCAAATTATTTCTGTTCAGTACAGTCCTCCGCCATTACATTACATGAGCTTGGCTGTGGATATCAATGAAAGATGGGCTGTTTTCTTAGAACAGGAATTTTGTTAGAGTCCAACTCTCATCAGCCCCATCCAAGAGTTCTAATGGCCAGGAAACTTAGGATTTGTAATCCATCAACATATAGTCACTGGTTCCCTACCTCTAAGTCTGCAGCATTTGTCCATGCATGCCTTTAAGCGAACAATTGCACATCAGCAAAAGAAAACTCCATTGTATGATAGTGTTAGGATATGTTCAGCAATAATGGCCAAATCTGTCACAAATTGTTTCTATGGCTCACTGATTGCATAGCTTCTAATCATCTTGGTAATCATGTCCGTTGAAAAAATGCACTTAACTAAAAAGAGGAAGCTTTTATTTCCTTTCCTTTTGTTCGCCTTTCTTGGAAGTGATTTGGGTGGGAGGGGAAATGAGGGGATGTCTGTTCCTTTTGTAACACAGGGAATACATTTAGGCCCAATTTTCACCAGCATTGATGGTGAAACACATCATTGCAAGGTGTGTTGTGCTTTGTTGCAGAGTAGAGAATTCTGATATCTGTAGGTTATCCCACCATTTCTTTATAATGAAAGGAGTTGAAGTACTTTTAGGAATCCTTTCTCTGTTTACAGTTATCAATATTGATATTTGTTTGCTACTTTTATTGTATCTTCCTCATTATTTATGTGTCTCTTTATCACTTATGGAACTACAGCCTGGCTAATACTATGGCAATCAGTTGGTAGTGTTTTGTCTAAGAATGGGTAAACTCCCTCTGTTCATATTCAGATTGTCCCATCCACTCCTCAACTAGACCTTGAGTACCAACCTTGGTCGATCACATCCTCCATATTATCAACTGAGTATTATGCCATGAGACATAAGTTGATAATGATCAAAACTGACACAGTAGACATTAGAGAGGCTTAGAGAGAGACACTGCAGTTGAGTTTTCTAGATCCTCTCTAGAATTCACTCTTCCAGAAACCCCACCTCCAGTTTCACAAACACAAAACTAAGAGTACAGACCCTCCATGTCCCTATTTTCCAGGGACAGTCCCATATTTACAGAAGCCATCTTGGTTTCTGGTTTGAACCTGGAATGTCCTGCATTTCCTTAGGTTGTCCCAATTTTCACTGGATAAATGTTGGAGGTATGGTAGGATGTTCCTATTTTCATTGGATAACTGTTGGAGGATATGGAGTTATGCTACCCCCCGAGACAAGGAGATAAGTAACTATACAACCCTTAGAAGACAACTGAGGGCAGCCCTGTATAGGGAAATTTTTAATGTTTTGTGTTTTATTATGTTTTTATATATGTTGGAAGCTGCCCAGAGTGGCTGGGGCAACCCAGTCTGATAGGTGGACTATAAATATTATTATTGATGGTGGTGGTGATCGTGTTAAACAGGACATCCCTATTTTCATCAGGGAAATGTTTTCCCATTTTTATTAGGTCTGTTGCACATATTTATTTAGTTATGTATATCCCACCCTTCCTCTCAAAGGAGCCTAGGGCTGCAAACACACAAATACTGCAAACACAAAAACAATTTGAAACATCTAACAACAATTCCAATACAGATACAGACCAAGTAAGATCTCTACTTAAAAGACCTAATCTTCAGTAGTCACTGAAAAATCAAAGTAGATGGTACTTGTCTGATATTTACAAGTAGTAACGCTGCAGGACCTCACTGTTACAACCTCGAGGCTAGTATTTCCTTGTGTACACTGAACTACATAACACTGTGGTCTTAATGAGACCTTTCTCTGTGCAGGATTATGTCTATTATCTTTATTTGGATGGCACAGAGGATTCAAACCAGATGCTATGGGAAGAGAGAGGAATGAAAAAGAATTATTCTGCTATATTGTTGTTCAGGCATTGCAGACTAGTATTGTGATGGAAATGGTTTGGAACTAGCTGAGGATTAAAGTGTGTAACCCAAATCTGCATGCAGAGGAAATAACTATTGTTTCCTTGAAAATTTCAGCAATTAACGAACTAAGTCGTTTGCAAATATGATGTGTATTGATACCATTTCTTCTGTTACAGCTGCCTTACAGTCTTAGATTAAAATCAGTCAAAGACTGATATGATATTCTTATTCAGTGTTGTACTTTTGCCCATTGTTGCTTGCATACGGAAGTAGCACCAACGCCACAGAAAGAGCATTTAATGCTGTAATTCTGCTAACAGTAGCAACAGTAATCATTCTCTATCAGGCGCAGAAGAATCTGATGGCTTTGTTCAACTGCATAACAATATTCTGCTAAATAAAAAGATGCCATAAACATCCTGATGAGAAAACAATTGTGTTAGAACAAAGGGGACTACAAAGCCAGAACATAGCAAGGTTATCACTGGGTAGGGATGGAAGGAGCTATTAATTTCAGTTTCCTCGGTTGCATTCAGGTGGTAGTTTATTCCATTTTCATGATGTTCCCCTAACTGTTAATTTCCACATTATATTAGAGCTTCCATCCAATGTAAAAACTCTTCCAGAACCATAGTAGAACCGAGTGGAACTATAGCGGAACACAGCACAAGTTTAGCACTCATTTCCATATCATTCGCAAGCAGGTGGGTTTTTTCTAATAAGCTTGCACTATATTCCACGATAGTTTCTGAAGTTGCTTTTATGACATGTGAACACTCAGCTGTAATGCAGAACTTAACAAGTAGGGGAAAGTTGTGAAAAGAGAAAAAAGTGTCATGTGAAAACGGCCTTGGTTTCTCATTTTACCAATCTAAAATTCAGTTCTCCATATTTCTATAGCATTTTAGATTAAAAAAAAAATCCTCATGAAAATTCTTCAGAATTTTTGTGCAAATTTCTCCCCATAAGGATATTTTGATGCCACTTTGACTAATTTTGCACACAATTTTGCAAGCAATTTATCTTAATATGATGTAATTCTGTATGTTATTTACACTAACATGTTTACTTTTAGGCATACTTTCCCCTAATATATTCATATCTGTAGAAAATATTTGCTTAGAAAACTGCATCACAAAATCCAAAGTTTGAAGTATGGTTGTGTTTCCATTCTCATATTACTTTGGAAAATGTGTATTTGATAAATTTGGCTTAAAATGCAAATTGAATCTAATTTATCATACTTCTTTATTACTGAGATGAGGAAAGAGGGCAGGGGGTGGAAATATATCTAGATATTAGAAAATATTTACCTTTTTGCCCATTTGACTTTATCAAAGCAAGTTCTCTATGTTTTATCTATTTGGGTCAGTTCCCCCATTCACATATAATCATCTGAGTCCTCAGTACCCAGTGGAACTGAAGACTCACAGGGGGAAAGTCAAAGTGCAGTGGCAGAGGTTATACAGATATACCGCCGACTTGCACAGGTTGCACCCCAAAGCTGCCAAGATGCCCCAGCCATGGCATCCAGCTGCAAGCAGGGCAAAGGGGCGAGGAGAGCAGCTGAGAGCAGACACCACAACCAAGTGTATCCCTCTCCCCACCACCAACCCCATTGCTGCCACCACCACTGTATCATGTTGCTGCTATGCTATGGATGGGCAGGAACATTTATGCTGCCCCAGCCAAAGGCAGGTAAGCAGGAAGGTGGGTGGGCAGGTGAGCAAACAAGGAGGCTGTTAGAAGCCATGCTGAGGCACCTCTCCCCTTGTGTATTGGGAGGGCTCCCTGCAGTCTCCTCCAGCAACATCTTTTTTTTTTTAATGATATTTATTGGAATTTCAAAAAGAGTTACAAAAGTAAAAAAAAAATAGAAATAGAAAAAAGAAACAAAAAATACAAAATACAGAAAAAATAAAAACAATTAAAAGTAAATCCATCTTTCCATGTCTTGCCTTTCATTCACTTATTTCCCTGACCTCCTCACACCTCCCTTTTTTGTATTCCAGTTCAAATGGTTACTTCAGCAAATCCTTTCCCTCTTTGTTTTTATCTTAATTCTTTATCTTAATATATTATAGCTTTACATTTTCACCTGTTAACAATCCATTTTTACATACTCCTTTTTAACATTGCTGCTAGAACCACTTAATTTCATTCCTACATCATTTTAACATTCATTAATTTTGCAATGTTTCTGTAGATAATCTTTAAATTTCTTCCAATCTTCTTCCACCAACTCTTCTCCCTGGTCTCGGATACTGCCAGTCATTTCCGCCAATTCCATATAGTCTATCACCTTCATCTGCCATTCTTCCAGGGTGGGTAGATCTTGTGTCTTCCAATAATTTGCAATGAGTATTCTTGCTGCTGTTGTAGCATACATAAAGAAAATTCTATCCTTCTTTAACACCAATTGGCCAACCATGCCCAGGAGAAAGGCCTCTGGTTTCTTCAGGAAGGTATATTTAAATACCTTTTTCATTTCATTATAAATCATCTCCCAGAAAGCCTTAATCCTTGGGCACGTCCACCAAAGGTGAAAGAATGTACCTTCATTTTCTTTACAATTCCAACATTTATTGTCGGGCAAATGATAGATTTTTGCAAGCTTGACTGGTGTCATGTACCACCTGTATATCATTTTCATAATATTCTCTCTTAAGGCATTACATGCCGTAAATTTCATACCTGTGGTCCACAACTGTTCCCAGTCAGCAAACATAATGTTATGTCCAACATCTTGTGCCCATTTTATCATAGCAGATTTTACCGTTTCATCCTGAGTATTCCATTTCAACAGCAAGTTACACATTCTTGATAGTATTTTAGTTTTAGGATCTAACAGTTCTGTTTCCAATTTTGATTTTTCCACCTGGAAGCCAATTTTCTTGTCCAGATTGTAGGCCTCCCTTATTTGATAATAATGAAGCCAATCTCGCACTTTATCTTTAAGTTTCTCAAAACTCTGCAATTTCAGTTTTTCTCCTTCTTGTTCCAAAATCTCCCAATATTTCGGCCATTTGGCCTCCATATTGAGCTTTTTCTGAGCCTTCGCTTCCATCGGTGATAACCACCTTGGGGTTTTATTTTCAAGTAAGTCTTTATATCTTATCCAGACATTAAACAATGCTTTCCTGACAATATGGTTTTTAAATGCTTTATGTGCTTTAACCTTGTCATACCACAGATATGCATGCCACCCAAAAACGTTATTAAAACCTTCTAAATCCAAAATGTCTGTGTTCTCAAGAAGCAGCCACTCTTTCAGCCGGCAAAATGCTGCTGATTCATAATAAAATTTAAGGTCTGGCAGGGCAAATCCACCTCTTTCCTTTGCATCGGTTAATATTTTAAATTTTATTCTGGGCTTCTTGCCCTGCCAGATGAATCTAGAAATATCTCTCTGCCACTTCTTGAAGCAGTCCATTTTGTCCAAAATTTGCAATGATTGAAACAAAAACAACATTCTTGGCAATACATTCATCTTTATAGCAGCAATACAGCCTAGCAAGGAAAGCTTCAAATTTGACCATATTTCTAGATCCTTTTTCACTTCTGACCAACATTTTTCATAATTATCTTTAAATAAATTTAAGTTCTTAGCGGTCATGTTAACCCCCAGGTATTTTACTTTCTTAACCAATGTTAAGCCTGTCTCCTTCTGAAACCTCTCTTTCTCAATCGGTGTTAGATTTTTCTCGAGAACCTTAGTTTTTAACTTGTTCAACTTAAATCCTGCCACTTGACCAAATTCTTGAATCAATTCCAATACTCTTTTAGTACTAGATTCTGGCTCCTGTAATGTCAGTACTAAATCATCTACAAAAGCTTTCAATTTGTACTGTTTGGCTCCGACCTGTATACCTTTAATCAGTTGGTCCCTTCTGATCATATTTAGCAAAACCTCCAGGACCGAAATAAAAAGCAATGGGGAAATTGGGCAACCTTGTCGTGTCCCTTTCTCTATCCTAAATTCCTCTGTCACCACATTGTTAACAATTAGTTTAGCCTTTTGTTCTGAATAAATTGCACCTATACCATTTTCAAAACCTTGACCAACCCCCATCCCCTGAAGATTTTTCTTCATAAAACTCCAAGAAATATTGTCAAAAGCTTTCTCCGCATCTACGAATATTAAAACTGCTTTAGTATTAATGTTCACTTACAGTTTTTCCAAAATGTTAATTATATTTCTCGTGTTGTCAGACAGGTGTCTACCCGGGAGAAAGCCAGCTTGGTCTTTATGTATCTCTTCCACTAATACTTTTTTTAATCTTTTAGCCAAAATATCTGCAAAAATTTTGTAATCCACGTTAAGCAGGGATATGGGGCGGTAGTTCTTAAGTTGTGTCTTTTCAGACTCAGTTTTCGGTATAAGTGTAATGTAAGCTTCCTTCCACGACTCTGGTGCTTTTTTCCCCTCCAAAATTTCATTACAAACTTCCTTTAGTGGTTGAATTATCCAATCTTTCAAAGATCTATAGTATTTTGAAGTTAACCCATCCGGCCCTGGAGATTTGCCCAGCTGCATATTCTGGATGGCACCTTCTACCTCCTGTTCTGTTATTTTATAGTTCAACATTAACTTGTTTTCTTGAGAGATTTTTTGTAATCCATTTGTTTTTAAAAATTGATCTATATCAATCTCTTTCTGTGGCCCTTGTGTATATAACTGTTTAAAGTACCTCTGGAAACATTTTCTAATTTCCACTGGATTCTGTATATTCTTTCCTTCCACTTCCAAATTTGTAATGGTGTTAAGTTTTTGTCTTTTTTTCATTTGCCAGGCTAACAATTTCCCACATTTATTAGCCGATTCAGATGTCCTTTGTCTCATCTGTTTAATTTTCCATTCTATTTCCTGATTCATCATTTTCATATATTGGACTTGATATAACTTTATTTCTCTCAGAATCTCTTGTGACTTTGGTTTTGCTCTCAATTTCTTTTCACCCTCTTTTATTTTCTCCAGAATTTTGTCTTTTTTTCTCATTTTGATTTCTCTTCTTTATTGCATTCTGTTGAATCAGAAACCCCCTCATAACCGCTTTGCTTGCGTCCCAGATTACTCTTTTTTCAATAGTAGTATTCATATTTATCTCAAAATAGTCTCTCAAGGTTTTTTGGGCCTTCTTGGTAACCTCTTCGTCTCTAAACAAGGTGTCATTCATCCTCCATCTGAAGGAGCCAATTGGTGTTAGTTACATCTCCATTTTCACAGCATTATGGTCGGAGCAAGTTTTAGGGCAAATTTCCACTTTTCTAGTCTTAGGAGCCAGTCCTCTAGTTATCCAAATTTGGTCAATTCTTGTCCATGTCATTTTGGCTTCAGAGAAGAAAGTTCCCTCTCTACCCAAGGGATTCTTTGTTCTCCAAATGTCAATTAAGTCCATATTGTCAGTCATCTCAAAAAAGGTTTTTGGTAGTCTGCCGTCCTTAGTGACTACCTGTCTCTGTGCCTTGTCCATACTGGTAGATACCACTCCATTCATATCTCCCATCATGATGATGTTGTAGTCCAAATAGTCCAGCAATGTCTCATGCAACTTTTTAAAAAATTCAGATTTCCCCTCATTTAGTGCATAAACTCCTACTATCAAAAATTTCTCTCCTTGTATTTGAATTTCAATTGCCACAAATCTTCCTTGATCATCTTTAAAAATAAATTTCGGTGATAGGCTCTCTTTTGCATAAATCACTACTCCTCTTTTTTTAACCTTATCCGATGAAATAAACTCTTGGCCCAATCTTTTATTGATCAGTACTTTTCTATGTAGCCTTATCACATGTGTTTCCTGTAAACAAATCAAGTCCAATTGTTCCTTTTTCAATAAATGAAAGACTTTTTTCCTTTTCTGCGGGGAATTAAAACCATTAATGTTCCAACTTAATAGTTGCAGAGCCATGGCGTAGTTACTTTGCTTTTCCTCCAACTGCACCCAGTAATTGTTCTTGTTCTGTTGGTGGTATCACTTTCTCTGAGTTGTCCAGTCCAAAGGGTAGTGATGCTATGTCTAGTATTCCTGGTTTTAGTGCTCTTGGCTCTTCTCCAGATTCTTTCTGCAGGTCTTCTCCGTGGTCTTTCAGAAATCTTTCTTTATCATCCACTGATCTTATTTTTATCTTTCTTCCTTTGAAACTAAAAGATAGGCCTTGGGGGAATTCCCACCTGAAAACAATTCTATTGCTTCTCAACAGGGCAACCAGATCTCCGTAGTTAGATCTAAGATCCAGAAGGTATTTCGGAATGTCTTTAAATATCTCCACTCTTGATTGATGTATTTCCAAGGTCTTCTGTAAATGCAGACTCAATATTTTATCTCTCTCCTCTTTTGTTCGGAGGGTAATCAAACAGTCTCTCACCCTGTTCTTTTCCCCCCCTCTTCCAAGCCTGAAAGCACTTACTATCTTGAAATCTTGATTCTCTAAATCTAGGTTCCAAAAGTCTGCAAATTCCTGCATAAGAAAGTCACTTAAGTTGTCTTTCTCAAGTTCAGGTACGGCCCTGATCCTTAAATTTGTTTGTTTTTCCTTCAATTCAATCATAGACAACATCGACCTGTGGTCCTCAAGTTGCCTACATATCGGTGGTATCTTCTCCTCTACAGCCACTGCTTTTTCCTTTGCTTCTTCAGCTGTCTTTCAGGTCAAAGTAGATTCCTGTAGCAATTTCTCAATAGATTCTGTGTTAGGGTTCACCTTCTGTCCCAAGTTATTGATGCTTGTAGTATTTTGATCAATTTTAGTTGTTGCTTCAGCTACTTGTTTACTTAGTTTTTCCAAAGATTCATTGATTTTACCTAATGCCAAAGCTAAAACATCTTCAGATGCCATTCCTTTTGACTTAGCTTGAACAGATGCTGCCCCTGGTGGTACAGAAGGCCAGATGCTGATGCTCTTTGCTGCTGCCATGATTTACCAGACCTTGTTGTTTTTTCTTGAAGCGAGTCTGCCATAACACTTTATCTGAAGCTCAAGGTCGATCCCACGGCCGGAGTTTGTTTTAAAATGGAAAATTCCCCTGGCCAGTTTAAAGTGGAAATTTCCCTGGCCAGTTGTGACAATTTCAAAGTTCCTCTAGGGGGACACAGTAACAGTCAATACTTGTTGCATTAAAATAACTCTTCCAAGTCCCCCATTTAACAAAATAAGCAACAGTTTCAATTTCAGTTAATTTACAGTTACCTTAAAGTCCTGAGAGACCAGTCAAAAACAAAGTATCTCTCTTGCAGAGTTAGCTGTCAAAAGGTTACATTGTCCATAAACAGCGTGATTCACAATGCGGCAATCTTATTGCCCATTGACAGCCCGTTCCCAGGCATTAAGCGGTGGTCTTTGTTTCCTTTCCTCTCTTTTTGCAGGAAAAAATACTTCTCCCTTTTCCCTCCCCTCTCCTGCAGCTCAGGGAGGGAGATCTCTTGTATTGATGTTAGGATTTAAGTCCTTTTCAAACGATTTTCCAAGTCTTAGCTTAGGAGTTCTTTGCTTTAATCTGTTTACAAGAAACGGAAGGCGGACTTCCTGTTTAAGCCTTCCCGCTTTGGTGCCAAATTAGAACTTTTTCTTCCCTTATTTTCAAGTCTTTAGCTTTAACCTACTCACGGGTAGTTGTTTTGATAGCTGAATTGTCACAGGAAAAAAGTCAGCGCTCTCCGGCAACAGCTGTGCGGCTTCACTCCATGGAAGAAGCAATTGACTCTCAGCACCACGCCGCTCACCCCGTTTCGCTCCGGAGCCCGGAGCCGGGTTCCTTTGCAAATTGGAGGGGCGCTGAAGGTGCCCCCCGAGTCCCACGATCACAAGCTTCACCCGCCTGTGGTTTTTTGAAGGGTCCCCGCTTCGCCATAGCGGCAAGACCCGATTTCCGCAGAGCTGAATCCCTCAAAGTTAGAGGGAATCCACCATTACCGATGGCGTCGACCCCGGAAGTCTCCTCCAGCAACATCAAGGCTTGGTGGTTTTGAAAATGCCATGGCCCTTCTCTCGCTCGGGCAGCAGTCCCAAGCATCTTCCAGGCAGCAGCCTGAAGCAAGGGAAGTCCAATCTATTTATTTCATTGTGACCCACGGAAACACAGTTTTGTGCAAGTGGGGTGCATGTAAGTGTGGGGGGGTGATGCCTGAACTTAGAATGCAGAAACTCTCGGGCTCAACCTCTGGCAGCTGAGAAAGATCCCTGACTAAAATTGCAGCTGCTCCTCATGCCAGGACAGCCCAGAGTTCATGGCCATGCTCATTCTAAAGGTCTCATTCTATGGCAACCTTTCTGGATGACAATTCCCATCATCCTTGAACTAGCTAGCTTTGTCTGATGGGAGTTGTAGTATGGTGAAACTCTGGAGGGCTATACCTGTGCACATGGGCTGTGACATGGGCTGTGTCAGCTGTGCTTGTGGGTTACTCATCTGAAAGCTCTCAGAGCTCTGCTTATGGACCTCACACCCCGTAAAGGGGAAAACATCTAGTTCTGATCTAATATTGGAAAGTGCTGCAGCTCTAAAAACTGGTTCAGCATTTTTGTAGCTCTTCAATTCCAACTCTTCGATATTCTGACTCCACGGCTCCTTTCCTCTTCAGTTCCACAACTTAATATCCTATTTTCCAACTTAATGTATATACAATATTTTGGCTCCCCTCCCAAGCTCTTTCAGAAGGAAGTTTCTATTCTGTAAAGTTTCTATTTCCCCTTACTTCAGCAGCCAGATTGCTCACAGGGACAAGACAGCTTGAGCATATTACACCAATCCTGGCCCAACTGCACTGGCTGCCAACTAGTTTCCGGACCCAATTCAAAGTGCTGGTTTTCACCTATAAAGCCATAAATGGCTCAGGACCACAATACAGTGGTACCTCGGGTTAAGAACTTAATTCGTTCTGGAGGTCCGTTCTTAACCTGAAACTGTTCTTAACCTGAGGTACCATTTTAGCTAATGGGGCCTCCCGCTGCCGCCGCGCGATTTCTGTTCTCATCCTGAAGCAAAGTTCTTAACCCAAGGTACTATTTCTGGGTTAGCAGAGTCTGTAACCTGAAGCATCTATAACCTGAAGCGTCCATAACCCGAGGTACCACTGTACCTCACGGACCACCTCTCCCCATATAAACTGACCTGGACTCTGTGTACATCATCTGAGGCCCTTCTTCAAGTGCCTTTTCTGTGGTATCTTCCTGTTTGTGGAATGTTCTCCTCAAGGAGGTTCATCTGGAGCCTTCATTTCTCCTTTGAGACAGATGCAACACAACCCCTGTCACATACGGCACATCTGTTTCTGGATGATGAGGAAAGGGTCAAACTTACCAGGAGCATGGAACAGTGTTTGCATCTCAGTGATGCCTACAAATGCACCTCTTTCCTGTCCCCATATGGATAAGGAAGCTGGGGAAACTATTGCAGTGAAGGCAAAACTCGTCTTGCCCTCCTGTTGTTGAGCAAGGCTCTTGCTGATCATGGTCCCACAGCAGGTGAAACCTGTCTGTGTGTGGAGTGCATAATAAAAATGCTTTGCATACACCAATGCTCCAGCGGTCCTTACAATATTGAAACACTGCTTCCATATGCACATCTCTTATCATAACAATGGGCATTTTTCTAGTATTAAATTTCTCACTTTAGGTAAATCATCATGCAGACATTTTGCCACCTGCATAAATTTATGTAAGATTAGAGCACAGCAAGTCCCAAGTAAATCTTCTATTTAATGGTCACAGAAATGAGAGATTAAGGAGAAAAATCCTGATCTCGGTGCAATTGGGTGTACAGAGAGTTTTGGAAGACTAGGCATTCTTGTATAAGCGTGGTTTCTAAAGGCACTGACAATTTGAATGTTCAGTAGAATAAAACTGGAAATAATGGCTCTCATTTGTATCTTTCAGTCCTCAAATATATTGAAATACAGTCTGGCTTACTGGTCAATTACCCATGCCTTCTCTCTGTACTATGTGAGATAGCAACCCTAAATGTTTTCACAAAATGTATCTTGCATCTTCACCCAGTTTTTACCCAATGGTTTTGTAAGGCTTATTATCTGTTGTTAAACCGTATCTGGAAATTTGCTCATGCTGCAAACTGGAATTTTTCAAATGTGAACCCCTATAAATAATTTATGCTAGCGTATTTTTAAACACACACACTTACACAGATACTAACTTGACACTGGGGTCTGGTTCAAAAGTCACATTTCCAGTCCAGCAAGCTATGGTTTCTTGGAGCAGAAATGAGCAATGAGCTCAAGCACTGGTTTATCCACCCCTTTTCTTAACTCATCATCTCATGTGCTTGCTTTTGGCAAAGATTCCCTACTTTATTAAACCTTCTCCAATGCATTCCACAAAAGGGGGGAATTTGTGACTAGATGGTAGTTGTTATATACCACTGTATCCAGGACAGGCTTTTGAAGGAGCAGCCACACTAGAGTCTGCTTAAGAGATGTAGGCACTACACCCTCAAGGGATGACATATTTAGTGTGCCCTGGACCCATCCAGTTAGACCCTCTCTGCTGGATGTAATAAACCAGGAAGGGCAAAGACCAAGACAGTATGTGGTTGATCACATTCATGCAAGAACTTTGCCCACATCATCAGGCCATATCAGCTAAAATTGATCCTGCAATGCCAGGTCTGACGTGGTGTTGAACCCTTCAGCTGGAGCTGCTACAAATGTAAGATCAAGATCCATATTCAATTAATGTGCTATAATGGAGGTGCTGTGTTGAGAATGATGTATCAGTGTAGATGGGCCATAGCTCAGTGACAGACCTACTGCTTTGCCTGTAAGGTAAAGGTAAAGGGACCCCTGACCATTAGGTCCAGTCGTGACCGACTCTGGGGTTGCAGTGCTCATCTTGCTTTACTGGCTGAGGGAGCCGGCGTACAGCTTCCGGGTCATGTGGCCAGCATGACTAAGCCGCTTCTGGCGAACCAGAGCAGCGCACGGAAACACCGTTTACCTTCCCGGTGGAGCGGTACCTATTTATCTACTTGCACTCTGTCGTGCTTTCGAACTGCTAGGTGGGCAGGAGCTGGGACCGAGCAACAGGAGCGCACCCCATTGCAGGGATTCAAACTGCCGACCTTCTGATCAGCAAGTCCTAGGCTCTGTGGTTTAACCCACAGCGCCACCTGCGTCCTGCTTTGCCTGTAGGTAGTCCCAAATTCAATCCCTACCATCTGCATGTAAAGCAGGGAGAAACGCTTGCCTGAATCCCTGGAGAGCCACTGCCAGTCAGGGTAGACAATATTAAGCTAGAGAGACCAATGATTTGACAATGCCTCTATGGAACAGCAAGCAGCAGCATTGTGATCTGGGAGGCTGAGTGATCTAGTTTTTTCATATTGGGGGTGGATATATGTGAGTAGTTTCTCAGCCATATAGCAAAAAAATAATAATAATCATTTCACCATTTAAAAAAAATTAAAAATGGAGTGACAGCAATGGTGGGTGACCGAGCATTAAGAGAAGAACTTTCCTGAATATATATGATGGCTTTTAAAGAGAAAGCAAGAATAAATGTGCCCTCTTAACCTTTATTAATTGAGGTCAAAAACATTTCCGCAGCTTGCTGCTGGTAATCTCTGTTCAATGAGAGGGGTTGTGACAATTCATAACCTCTCATGCTTGTTCGCAGAATCCATTGAAATGATGTAGAGGATGAGTGTCCACATTCAAGAAGGTGATGGACATCCAAATTTGATTTGGACATACACATTTGATGGGGAAAAAATATTTCCCCCTTGGCAGGCCAACCCATATTAAGTCTTCCCTTTCCAACACAGAATGCCAATGTTTGTTTAGGCCCAAATAATAACATGGAAAACTCAATGTGATGCCTTTCGGATGCTGTAGACTACAGTTCCCATCATCTCTGATTATTGAACATGCTGGTTGAGGCTGGTGGAAAGGCATCATATTGACTACCCCACATGAACATATAGAAAAATAGGCATACAGAAAGTTGTCCACCTGACCTAGCATTATCTTTTCTGACTGGTAGGCAGTGGCTACCCAGGTTCTCAACCAGTGCCTATCCCATGACCTACCTGACCTTTACAGCAAGCAATGCAAATGACTGAACAGAGGACCTCAGGGCACTACCACCGGCCACTGCTGATGCATGCCAGATTTTCAGGTGGATTTTCCAGTAATTGGCTCTGTGAATTGGCCATTACCTTCTGGTAAATGCATGATGATTTTGGATCATGTTTCTCATAGAATCATAGAAATTGTAGAGTTGGATGCAAACCCCTGCAACACAGGAATCTCAGCTAAAGCATCTCATTTGTTTCATTAGTCGTGTGTAAAAGCAACACAGAGGTGAATGCAAATAACCACCCTAAGCTCAGGATGGCAAACCAGTTGCCCTAATGGGAAGCCTGCAAACAGCACCTGCGGGCCCATAGCACTCACCACATGTGGTTTCCAATGTGCAGCTTTCAACAGTGGAGGAAGAACACTGCTGTCACGGCTAGTAGTCATAGCCATAGCGTCCATGAATTTCTCCAATTCTCTTTTTAAGCTATCCAAAACTGCTAGCCATCATGACAACGTATAGGAGCAAATTCCGCAATTTAACTATGTGCTCTGCAAAGAAGTCCTTTCTTTTGTCTGTCTTGAACCTTCCAACCTTCAGCTTGAATTCAAACTTTTGTTAAAGCTTCTCCTTTTGCTGAACATCAGTATTGCCCCCCTTCTGCTCCTTGATACATAGGAAACAAAAAAACCCCCCCAACGTTATCTCTATTCTTTAGTTTGCCAAAGGACTATAAAATGCAAGCACAAAGCGAGCTGGCGATACACTGGCTGCATGGCTCCATGAACTAGGGTGTCTTGCCACCAGTTGTGATGCTGAATCTGTTTATCTTTTATCCTTTCATTCTGTCGGTTCTGGTATCACAGCCATCTGCTGCTGGCACTAAGAGGGGAGGTTTTCAGCATCTTCAAGACAACCTTGCATGTTATTTTTTTAGCGGCAGCAGCTGGGAATGTTGATTTTTATGTGACCTCCTACCTGACTCAACAGAAGCTGGGAAGCTGCTGGCACTAATAAAAAGTAGATCTCCCACCTGCCAAAAAAAAACACCACACCAAAACCCCTCCTCCAAGTTCCTCGGTTTTAGTCACATTTAGTCTCCAGCCGCAACACACCAGGGGCTCTGAATGAATTTCAAGAAAAAGGACTGCCTTGCTGACCTATATGCTCTTGTCGTATTTCTCTGTATCATCTTGTGCAGGTTACAAAGGAACCAAAGAGATGGTGAGGAAGATGGCTGGGTAAGATAATGTAAGAATTAATGCATAATTTTGTATACTGGCTCATTTTGTATAATGAGATTCATTGTGGAGTAGTGGTCACTGTCAAATTGGGAGCTGGGAGGCCAGAGTTCAAAACAGTTGTAGCAGTTCAATTCAGCTATAGAATCATAGAATTGTAGAGTTGGAAGGGCCCACAAGGGTCATCTAGTTCCACCCCCTGCAATGCAGGGATATTTTCACAATATTAAGATTCACAATATTTTCACAAGATTAAGAGTCTCATGCTCTAACAACTGAGCAATCCCAGGTCATCTATACCTTTGATGAAAACCACAGGAGAGGAGAGTGTTACTGTACCCTCTGATCTTGCTTGCAGGTTTCCCATAGGCATCTAGTTGGCCACTGTGAGAACAGGATGCTGGACTAGATGGACCTGATCCAGCGGAGCTCTTCTTATGTTCTTAAATCCCAGCTCAGCCATGAAGTTCAGTGGGTGACTTTGGGCCAACCACTGTCTCTCAACCTAGCCTGCCTCACAGGATTATTGTGATGATAAAATTTAGAGGGGGAGAACAATGTACTCCCATCTAGAGCTCCCTGAGGAAAGGTGGATATAAATGCACCTATTAATTAATTGAACTATAATTTAACAAAACAAGTTGGCAGTTGTTGCTTTGAGGTCCAGGCAGCAGAGGTCAAGGGATGCTGCAAGGAGACAGTTATTTAATGAATGAGGAAATAGCACAAGCATTGCTACAACACTAGCTAACCTTCTCTGGAATTACTATCCTAGGTTCACTCACTGTTTATGGATAATCCAATCATTAGCAAATCATAGCATCGTAAGTGTTTTCTATTTTGTCCTACTGTGAGGGGTTCTCAGCTGTTCATTACTAATTTTTGTGGGAGATGGGGAATACAGTTACTGCAATGCCACTGTCAGGGGCAAGCCAGCAGTAAATCACACCGTGCAAGTTGAAGTTAACTCTTTGTTAGCAAAAACACGCTCTGCACAGGAGTATCAGACTTAATGAGCATGGCAACTTAACTCCAGTAGGTCTTGCCCCCGTGAATCAGTCACAGAAATTGAAGGTCCCCACCTCCCCACAGCAGTGGTGTGCAGTGAAGCTTTTAATAGGGGAATGGTTAGGGTCAGAGGCACCAGCTGGCGAGGGTGATGGGGGAGGGCATCATCCTGACATTGTGTGTGTGAACATTGTGGCTCCCTCCCTAAGTCAGACAGAAGCTTCCCAGACTTTGTGGAGGCACCAGACTTTAATAGTTTAATACTCTAATTTACCAGGAACATTTAGCCTAGTCCACTGACCACATGCCACTGGGGCTCCTCCTCACCAGGGATTTTTCCAAGCAATCAGAGACTGCGCTTGCACATCTCCAAACTCTCCTCTGCCCTTTTCATGCCTCTACTGGTTCTGGGAGACAAGGGGAGAGGGGAGCTTGTCACAGCAGGAGGGAGAGACACCCATGACTCCAGCCTGTGTCCTCTCTGCCTTTTGGCTCCCCTCCTCTCCTGCTTCAGTTTCTGCCTCTGATTCTGGACTTCTCTCTGCCACAGACTCTCCCACCTCACTAAGCCCTGTTATCTCTTCAGCTTCTGACACCTCTTCCCAGTTTTCTCCCTCTGACCACTCATTATTCTCCCACCACCATTCCCCGGGCAACCTTCTTTCCTTGTTGGTTCCCCAGCTTGGTTCCCTCCCCACCAGTCCATGACATTGCATACAGTATAACCTGGCAAAATGTAATTGCATTCTTTTAAGGCAACTGTTCCTTTGTTTGAAAGCTTCCTGTTTGCTTGTTGTACCCATTTTATTTCTTCCTTTACAGCTTTGCTTGGGGATTAGTGATTAACAGTTCTTTTATTGTTCCTTATTATTCGCTTCTGTTTCTTGATGAGGGAAAAATTAGTTTTCCTCTTCTTTTATAATGAAATAAAACATCAAATGCCATGTAGGTATCCTCCTCTTGCTTTAAGATGGTAGTGGATTTGGTACTAGCAGGGTCTGTACATTCCAACACTAAGCAAGGGATGGGGAACCTGTGGCCCGCCAGATGTTATTGCAACTCCCAACATCTCTGGCCATGCTGGCTAGGGCTGATGGAAGTTGGAGTCCAACAATATCTTGAAAACCACTTGTTCCCTAGCCTTGCAAACAGCCACTCATTGAGCAAGGGGGACATCATTGAGAAATTATTTTTCCAGCTGTAGTGCATGTCTGTGAATCAGCCTCTAGCTTCTGGTCACATGAAGTTTGTTGCAATTAAACAGGACACCATTTCTGATAACCACTTGCTCTGAAAACTAGGCCTACCACTTGTTGTTGTTTTATTATAATCAGCACTTATTTGTAGACTATTAAAAATAAATGAGCCCAGAACATTAGATGGGGTGTGGGAGCCTAGGCTGATTTAAAAAAAAAAATGGCCAGGTGGCAGCCCTATTAGGAGCATGGGATTAACTCATTAGTACAGCTTCAGAAAGGCCACAAGGTCTGTAAGCAGAAAACCTGCTTACTTTTATCTTTTCACTAGCTCTCCCCTTCCTAAAATATAATTAAATATGGTACCAGAGGAAACAGATTCCCAAACAGGAACATGTTTAGCATGAGTAGTCTATATTCAGTCACTGAGTTAGCAATTTTATGTTCATTGCATATTTTATCATGGATGGGGAAACTGGCCTTCCAGGTGTTGCTGGACTAAAACTCCCATCATCTCTTATAATATTGGGTCCCCCCCCCCCTTTGTATGTCAGATGGATAGCTAAGAAATGATAGAAATTGTGGCTGTGCATTCTTTATAAAGGTGACATTGTCATTATTTACTATGATTGTTCTGGATTTTCTGAATGCTTTGATCAGAATTAATTTTTTAAAATTGTTTCTCGAAATATTTTCATGGATAACAAAGGTACATATCATGTCTCTGTTTTCAGCTCGTAGAGTCCTTTCTATGGGTGTCCTTTATATTTGGTGTGAGAAACTGCTGTCATAGGCATTGTGAGGTAGTAGTGGAGAGAATCGGGGAGAGGGGAAGAAGGGATAATGATCTTTCATTCTTTTGCATAGTGTATGTGTGGGGGTTTTGTGTTAGCGTCACATAGATCCTCATCCATTCTTTTGTCAGTTTTCATTGGCGGTGAGAGAGATTGGGGAGCCCAGAGCATGGCTGGTTGCATTCAGTTGATTGCACTGAGTTTTGTTTGTGTGGGAGAGGGGGAGGGTGTTGTTGGATCAAATCAGCTATATTGATTTGTATGCTCTTGGAGGGTTATGTTATTGTCTTGTTGGGCAGGAACACTGGGGTGAAGGCATCCTCTTTTATTTGTCCCTGGGCCAATTTCAATTTGTTGGTGAGCTTTTCTAGTAGAGCTGTTTCCCATACAGTTTGGTACCAGTGGTCCATGTTCACTCTGGACAGATCCCCTCAGTGTCTTGTTACATATACAGTCATACCTCGGGTTACAGCCGCTTCAGGTTGTGTTTTTTTGGGTTGTGGACAGCCGAAACCTGGAAGTACTGGAACAGGTTACTTCCAGGTTTCGGTGGCCGCACGTGCGCAGAAGCGCTAAATCATGCTTTGCGCATGCACAGAGGCACCGAATCGCAACCCGTGCATGCGCAGACACACAGGTGCGGGTTGCAAACACTGCATCCCACATGGATCATGTTCACAAACTGAGCTTCCACTGTAATGCATCTGCATGTTTGCTATGAACCTGAATCTTAAGCTCATGTGCTCCCCCATTCTCCTCTGTGACACCTGTGAGGGACAGAAGCTTCCCCTCCTGTTTTTAGACTAACACAGTTTGTTGTGACTGTAGCTTATGAAACCAGCTTGTTTTAGTAAAGAAATTATTAAGGTTAACCATAGTTTGTACGTATTACTAAATTGTGGTTAATTGAAAACAGAAGTGGGAGCTTCCTATCTCCTCCTGGGTTCATGCCAGAAGGAGGAGGAAATGGAGACACTTGCAAGGCTCAGGCTCACACAGAGTTGCCAGAACATGAGACTCTTAATCTCAGGGTTGTGGGTTCAAGCCCCACCTTGGGGCAAAAGATTCCTGCATTGCAGGGGGTTGGACTAGATGACCCTCGTGGTCCCTTCCAGCTCTACAATTCTATGATTCTATCATAGCAATAAAATCATGGTTCCAAAGGCATGCATTGTGATTTATTGCTGTTTCCTTTTTCTAAAAATTTGCAAAACTTTTATTATTTGGCATAATGATTCAGAAGGGGGGGGGGTGCACAGATTGTCATCCTTCCCTGAATTCCATCTTCTCTGACTCTTCCAGGCCTCAACTCTGTCTTATGCTGACTTATGCTGGGTCACACTGCATGCTCCCAGCTCTTATTGCTTGGTTGGTCAGTGGCTACAGCTAGCCCCATGTAGTCCCTGCTTCAGAAAGGTGCTGTGGAAGTGACACCCTGGGCTTTTTCAGGGGTGCCAAATATAACTGAATTTCAGCATTCCCTTTGCCTAAAACATCACAAACTGTTCACTCATGGCAGCCTGTTGCTTGGGTTTAAATCCATTTCAGCAGGACCCAAATGTACCACACAGTCATGGAACTTATTAGTTTCTCTTTCTTCATAGCCTATTATGCATTTTCCTTTTTTCCTTTTTTTTTTTTTACTAAAAGGAATAATTGCCATCATTTGAGATTTTATAAAGCAATAAACAGTCCTTGATTACTCAGCACTTTCTGAGAATCCATTTGCTAATAATTATATGGTATTCATAAGGAAAGCAATGGAAAGTTAACACGGTTACACTAAATTCAAATTAAAACCAGCTTGGCTCTCTGAATTGGCTTTTTTGGGTTCATTAGTATTGCCACAAATCAGACTGAAAGGAGAAGGGGACTTGGTAGAAATAATATGGTAGCTATTCAAAATATATATATTAAAATGTATTAACTTGCATGTTAAAATAGACTTTTTATCATTGCTCTTATGAACATTTATTCTTCTGTGCCAGGAATTCATATAATGTCACGGTATATATAAAGTCAATAGAAGGGCACACAGCATACGGCTTTCTTGGTTGTGGAGTCTAGCCTATGAAAATCTCTACCCAATAATGTTCATCTGGCTATCTCCCAATAAAACTGTTATTTGGGGAAGTGTTGTAGCTCAATGAGAGAGCACCTGCTTTGCATGCAGAACGTTCCAGGTTCAATCCCCAGGTAAGGCTGAAAGCCTAGGGAGCCACTGCCAACCTTTCCTCATAGGGTAGATGCTGCATCCCCTTAATCGTTTTGTGTTAAGTTTCCAAGGGGTTGCTCGAGAGCAAGCAGGCAAATACCTCCCTGCTCGGCTGCGAAACCTTGCTTTTGCTGCAAAAATAAACTTTATCTGTCCAGAGCGCCATTCTTCCGTGGCTGACTCATTCACTGGCAGAATCCATGAGTGGGCGGGTCTTAAACTTTCCCCAGCAAAGTAATTTCTTGACGCCCAGTCTGCGCCTCCCCTCTCTGCACGGAACCTTGCTGCGCAAGTAGGGCGTGGGTAACGGTGGACCTCTCCCCTCCTCGCTTTGCCCAGGCAAGGTGTCCTGGCAACGCCTTCCCTCCTCCGAACCCTGCAGCTCCTCTCCATTGGAGGCCTGGTTACTCTCCCCCGCCCAGGAGGAGCTGCTTTTCACGACCTTTGGGGGCTCTCTGTAATCCATCCGGCTTTTCCTCTCTCCCTCCTGCACCGATGGCAGTTCCCTGACATTGTGCTTGCCCTTTTCTGCTTTTTTTCAGCTCTGCCCCTCTTCCTTCGTTAGTAGTAAAATGCCTGATATTCTTATGTATGCATATTCTTGTGGTAGTAAAATGTCCAATATTGCCATCCACAGAGAACCTGATCATCTTTTACTTTCTCTGCTCTTCTTCTGCATAATTAACCCTTATGGGGTTAATTCCTGTTGATGCAGGAAGAAATTGTATATAGGAGAATTCCTGAATGCCAACATCCAAGTTTGGGGAAAGTACCCTTTGGTCAGAGTTATCCCAGCAGAGATTTAAAATCTCAAAACATGCAAAAAAAAAAGTAAAGCATGGAAATAAAGACTGTAAAACCTTAAAATGTGCCCTTTAAAGTGAGCTCCAAAATGTCCCTTTAAAAGGTTTCTTTCCAAAGTTCCACCCTTCCCCCAACATAGGAAAAGACCACACGTTTGGTAAGTTAAAAATGGTTTACTTACAAACTTTCCAAAGGTCAAGTTCATGTACTTCAGAGAAGTTGCACAGGCAGAAGAATTTAGCTTAATTACAAAGTGTTGAAAGTTCCTAAATTCTTGGAATAGGAACTCAAGAATGAGAGCCATGCAGCTGAGCTGGAGCAACCAGCTCAAACCTCTTCCCACATTGAGCTTCTCAGGTAGAGTGGGAAAGAACAATAGGCTTGATTACCTATTTCCTTCCAAGCTAAGGGAAGTGACCCAGCTAAGCCTGACAGGACAGTTTAGTCTATGGTATTAACCCCTTCATGTGTTAATTAGTCTTAATCATGTTGGTTATATGATACTGGTTGTCCCATACTTTAAAAAAAAAGTAAAGGACTCCTGACAGTTAAGTCCAGTTGCGAACGACTCTGAGGTTGCAGTGCTCATCTCGCTTTACTTGCCGAGGGAGCTGATGTTTGTCCACAGACAGTTTTTCCGGGTCATGTGGCCAGCATGACTAAAACCGCTTCTGGCAAAACCAGAGCAGCGCACGGAAACGCTATTTATCTTCCTGCCGGAGCAGTACCTATTTATTTACTTCAAGGGTCAGCAAACTTTTTCAGCACGGGGCCGGTCCACTGTCCCTCAGACCTTGTGGGGGGGGGCAGATTATATGGGGGGGGTGAACGAATTCCTCTGCCCTACAAATAACCCAGAGATGCATTTTAAATAAAAGGACACATTCTATTCGTGTAAAAACTGATTCCCAGACCATCCGCGGGCCAGATTTAAAAGGCAATTAGGCTGGATCAGGCCCCCAGGCCTTAGTTTGCCTACCCATGACCTACTTGCACTTTGACGTGCTTTCGAACTGCTAGGTTGGCAGGAGCTGCAACTGAACAACAGGAGCTCACCCCACACTTTGTTGTTGTTTAGTCGTTTAGTCGTGTCTGACTCTTCGTGACCCCATGGACCAGAGCACACCAGGCACTCCTGTCTTCCACTGCCTCCCGCAGTTTGGTCAGACTCATGTTTGTAGCCCCACACTTAGACCATGTCAACTATTAGTCCATCTAGCTCAGTGCGGTCTATTTTAACTAGCTGCAGCTCAAACTCAGGGATTTTCTATGGTTTCAGACCACCAACTGTCCATCACTTTCATTCAGGTGATCCACCATGTGTCTGTAAAAAATACCATTTAGATAGCATCTAGCACAGCACCTTATAACTGCTATGGCATTTTTACTGTTTTTACTGATAACTTTTTTTTTTGTTGTTGTTGTTCTTATTTTAATGTGCTAGGAGATTTTATTACAAACAAGTAGTATATCAACACAAAATAAATAAAATAAATATTTACTGAATATGTCAAAATGACTGCTTGCTGTATTTATATTGTGGTAGCCTATGGTTTTAAACAATGATGTTTTATTCATTCAATCTTACTGAGGAGCCCCCGTTTTCTGGAGCATTGCTGCTTTTAAGAGGTGCTGTTTTAACAGCATTAGAACAGAATCTTGCTGCAGGGATTTTCATAGAAGGCTGGAAGGAAGAGGGAGATGAATGAAGCTTGGTGCCTACAAGCCACACAGCATATAGATCTCAAAGACTTATTGCAGCAAGCCTATCCTCGCTGCCTTACAAAAATAACATTTCATATAATTTTCACAAAGTGCTGTCCTTTAAAAACAAAAGTTTGCTTAAGAGCAGAGGAATTGGTCTGTACCACCAGTTGTTGCAATTGCTCTTTCAGGAAAATTAAAGGGAACACAGAACAATCAGATTTCCCCTGCCTCTTGAATAATTTAAATGGAGCTGTTGCTGGACAAAAAAAAAAAAAAAAACCATGGCAAGACACAAGGGCACTGTCAGTGCTGGAGGTGGGTAGACTTGGCCTATGGCATGTGATCTGACATTTTATAGATAAAGAGACAGATGAAGGCGGTGAAATTTCCTGCAATTGAGAGGAGCCTCTTAACTACTTCAGAAGCGATCCCTGGTTTTTATTTTTATGGCATACACTGCAGCAAATGGTTAGCACTGATTTGAGTGAAATAATTACAGGTTTCTAGACTAAAAAGCTCCTGGTATAGTAAAACTATTTCAGGACAATACCACTTCATTCTTTGGGAGGGGATGGTGTTGCATTACCACAAGGGCCCTTCTGAACATCTATTTTTAATTGTGTTCACTATGGTGCTGATTGGAAATATGCTACCTCACTTTCAATCCTGTTTGTGCCTGCAAACGTAGAGGGACAGACATACTGCTTCATTTTCAATTGGTCCTTCCTGCTGAAATCCTGTAACTTTTCATTCAACGAATGTTCTGGGCCAGAGCAGGAATCCCACTTGAGTCAAAATGTGAGTACCCCTAAACAAATTTTTTGTAGAAAAATAGCACTGGCAATAATGAGGCATCTGATCAAGGCCTGTATTTTAAAATGAGCTTAAAGATATATTTGCAAATGTTTGTATGTTTTATGCCAGGCAGAAAAGCAGCTGGCTAAGTACTTTGGCAGATGTTTATCTTCCTGAACAGGGCCCCCCTGATTTATAGCAGGAGACAAAATTCTCAAAGTTGTAAAAGGAAATTACAGGCTGGGAGCAAAGGTTATACTGACCCTACATATTACAGAATACAATCAAGCTGCAAAAACACTAATTAAGAGTTGGTAAATAGTAAGATTTATTGTTTAACAGAAAATAATACCATGTGCCTCCCATCAGACTTTAGCCACATTTTCCTAAGGTTAAAGGGCAAGAGCTAATGGGAAAAGCAGCTGGCCGGGAAAGGAGGGTGTAAACTGAAGAGGCTTCTTTTGAAGCTGTTTTTACTGAGTTCCTTTTTTACTTTGCAAAGGCCTTTTCTTCTAAAAAGCTATCTATGTTAATGTATGAGATTTGTTGGCTTAAATGTAATAATGCAAAGGATTTAGAAAGTAAGAAATGTTAGATTCTTATGTTAGATTCTTATTTCATTGATGGTGTGTGAGAATGTGAACCCAAGATCTCTGTTTAGACAAAATGTAAGACCATGAGCCATCTGTTTTAGCCATCTATTTTGGAATGGAGGGGAAAGGGGGCAAAAGGTGATCTGGTGATTAAGGTGCCTTGTCGAGGCAAATGTAAGATATATGGCTACTTGTCTGCCATTTATAGATAGAAGGAAATATAGCTCTTTGTCTCCCATAAAAGGTAATAGGAAATGGGTGTATCTTTTATGATTGGTTCTAGCAAACAGCCAATAGGAATTTCAACCAGGCTGATTGGACAGAGGCAGCCAAAGGAGGAGCAAGGGGGCTGGGCTGAGGAAATATAAGTGCTGACCATCAGGGCTGGAGTGGGCAGAGCTTTGGTAACCATATACCACGGTGCCTATCATGTATTTGTCTGACAAATAAATTACTATTTTAATTTCTCTATTGCTGCGTTGAATATTTCATTCCAGCTAAGCGTTAACCACAAGCAGGGTGCTACAATAACACAATAACATTGGGAAACAACTAATAAAATGAAATGATGTATGGACTGTCCAGTATAAATCCACCATGAATGCACCATTATTTGTTTAATTTTTAAAAAACTTGTTTAGAGCATTGGCTTGCCATTGGTCAGTCAAATCGGCTCCAAGAGCAGCTAACATATAATTGATTAAAGTAAGACAGCCCGGCAGGCTTACAAACTTGCATGAATGACAAGCTGCAGAATACATGAGGGGAGGGGACCCTGGTCTGAAGGGGCCCCAAATCCTTCCCAATGAAAACAGTTTTAAAAATCTTTATATTATGGACCATTCTTGTGTCAGGATAAAAGCTAGGCTAGGGCACATCACCTACTTTTCTATGTGGATGGGTCATATATGTGAGATAAGACATAGACATGTGAAACCACTTAGTCATATGACACACACACCCCTTCACGGTCTGAAGTGGTACACTCTGAGAACAGTTTTATCATATGACAAGCGGGCTTTGCAAAAACTGGTGTGCTGCTCTTCAGGGCCCAAGCACTCCACTGCATTCCCACTCTCAGTTTTCTTCTTTTCACCCAGTCAACATTCCACGGCCACTGAGTATGCTGAGCCCCCTCTCACCACTACCTTGAGCTTCTAGGATACTTTCCCCCTAAATGATGGTTGCACTTCTGCAAACGTTGGGTTTCCCCCCAAGCCTTTGAATACCTCCTTACTGTGCAAGGGTAGTTCCAACACAGCTACATAATGGAACAGCACTCGCAGCCTGAACACTGAAAATCAAGGGAATGATAAGTGCTTGCTTATCTGCATTATCTCCCATTGAAAGCAAGGAGTCTTAGGACTCTCCACCACTACGACTACTGGCAGGGATGAGATTATTTACAAATCCAGCACCTCCTGATTATTATCCCATTCACATGACAACAGTGAAGAAAGCCTACCATATGATCTGGCTCTATATTAAGGACTCCGTTTAAGGGAGTAATTCCTTTCCCCTATATCTATGGGGCTCTTTCATCGGCATTCAAATGTAAATGACTCCAGCAGAGGGAAATAAATTAGTTATTAGTGTTTACTTCTTTGCTGTATCTGGGAATGATACCAAAATAGACTCCCCTTGGTAATATTTAATGAAAGCAAGCAAATATACCTCCTCCACCACCCACCAGGCCAATCAATGTTCCTCTGCTTTATTAATCTGTACATCAAACATGTTTGTTATTTTTTTTTCCAGCCCCAAGCTAAACACATAGGGAGAAACCAGGACAAGCTGGGTCCTCTTGAAATGGATATTTCTACCATAAAAGTTTGCTTTTTTTTTGGAAATGTGACAAATGCACAGCACTGGAGTAAATCTGCTTGCCTAGAGTGATTCTAGTGCACAGATGACCAGGGAAAGAAAAAAGAAAATTAAAGGCATCTGTGCCTTGTTTTAGCAGATCAAGTAATTGACTTGAAAGTAATAACTCCCATTTTAGCATGACATGCTGTGATTATTGGAACAGCTGTGAGGTGAAAAGGCTCAAATTTAATTCCAACATGTATGTTGGAATCACAGGAGCTCTCTGTCATCTTAGCAGGGGGGGAATAGTGCCCATGTTTGCCATCTCTCTTCCTTCTTAATGTATTAGTTGTCCTTTATAACAGAACATAAGAAGAGCCTCCTGGATCATGCCCATGGCCCATCTAGTCCAGCATGCTGTTTTTACAGTGTCTGCTGTAAACCAGCAAGCAGGATTTGAGAGCAAGAGCACTCTCCCCTCCTGTGGTCTGCAGGCAGGAGTTGGCCAGGATGAAAAGAAAAAGCACATGTGGAAGAGTAAAATAGAGCAGTTAAACTATTCCATAATTCTGGTATTAGACAATAAGCCAGGAACATTTATGAGCAAGTGGGCAAGGGATTTACAGCAGGGACTGAGAACAGCAGAATGGAACTGGATTTGCCAAGAATGATATCAACAGAGCTGGAATAAGTTTTTAAATAAAATTATATATCAGTAGCGTTTAACTCCACACAGCCTTTATGCATATATTCTGACACTGACTGATAATACAGATAGGGAGCACAAGCTTTACCCTTATCACAGGAATAATTGGTTATCTATTACCTAACAATCCCAAAATATTGGCATTAAATTAATTGGAAGACACAGTATTAGAGGAAGATTTGGAAGTAATATTAAATCTTATTTCTGTTGCATTCCTAAAGCGTAGGGAGAAGGACAGCACCTCTAGTTTGAGAAGGGTTTGAGTAAATCTGGGACTAAACGCAGACTAAATCTATGTACAAAAGAGCAGTTAATGTATAAAAAAACCAGATGGCTGGAATGATGCACATTCTTTATGTTCTGCAATATTTTCACCCTTGTTAAAGACAACACAAGCTAAAGAGGTAGGAAGGATGTGAGATATTAGCTGCCAATTAATTTCTGGGCCCAGGTCAAGGCGGTAGTCCTAGTGTTTAAAGCCGTAAATTACTTAAGCCCTAAATATCTAAAAGATCACTTCTTCCTTACAGACCTTCCCAGGTGCTAAGACCAGCAGAGGAAGCCCTCCTGGTAGTTCTACTTCTCTCAGACATTTGGGGGGTGGCCCAGCAAAGGGTATCTCTAAATTATGGAATTCTACCCCCACCCCACCCCCAACGTGGTGTGTCTGGCTTCTTCTCTATACAACTTTCAGTGAATGAGTGTGTTTTTCCAGGGCCTACCCTATGGTAGTGATCTGTTTTTTAATTTAATTAATTGTTAATTAATTTAATTAATTTTAAATTGTTGCAACCCACCCTGCTGAAGGGCATGCGATACATTTGATGATTATGATGGTCTGATCGCTTGCGGAGGGCTTTTGAAACTAGGCCAAAGATAGCTTGCTCACTCCTGTTCTACCAGGTCAGCCATTCACAACCCAAAGATATTATAATGACTGGAGAAAGACCCAGGCTGGCTTTCATCTCCATCCCTGCTTCTCCATTTTTCACTGTGAAAGAGGAGGACGGTAAAATGCAGTCCAACAGATGGAAGAGTATCTGGTAGTTGTGGGGTAAGGGGTGAACAAGCAGCTTAGCCTGCAGATGTTTGTGTTGCCACACCCAGCCCAATATATTTTGCTGCCCGAGATAGAGAAAAAGATGATGCACATATCCCACTCCAAATAAGGAAGCTGATTTCAACACTGGTGATGGGGTAGCATCTCCCACTGCACCTGAGGCAACAGGCCTGGAGACACCTTGTGGCAAAAGAAGGAAATGTCTGGGAGGCTGAAGTGGAACAGCTGGAGCAGGGGTCGGCAAGCTATGGCCCGGGGGCCAGATGAGGCCCCTCTAGCTTGAAAATCCAGCCCGTGGGCCCTGCCACCCGCTCGGTCAGTCCCCGTGTGCTGCGGATGCCTTGCCGCGTGGGGACTGACCTCTGCAGCTTTGGCACAGCTTCTGGGCGGGCAACGACACAGGCGTGGCTTCAGATTGGCTGCAGGAAGCTCCTGCAGCCAATCCAAAGCTGCGGACAGCTCTGGGCAGGGTGCGACACTAGCATGGCTTCAGATTGGCTGCAGGAAGTTCAAAAGGAAGTCCCTTCAGCCAATCTGAAGCCTTGCCACCCGTGCACTGAGGTACACCCGACGCAGCCATGGGCGGAGAGGCCAGTGGGCGGTAGGTCTGTGCCACGCCATGGGCTTGGCACACCTGTTGGCCCCGCGCCTGGCGCCCACCTTGGCGCTACTGCTGGTGGCGCGCTTGGCAGCCATGCTGGAGCAGCTGGAGGGCAAGCTGCATGCCACCTGCCCAGCGCTCCGCATGCGCGGCCTGCCCATCGACCTGGCCTCAGACGACGGGCCACAGTACGTGGTGCACACTGCCCGGAAGCTCCACAGGGACAGGCCAATGGAGCAGCTGCTGCTCATCAACAATGCCGGTGAGCAGGCAGCGCCGATATGCGCTCCTGAGCGTGTACAGAGTGCACTTCTCCTCCAGGTCCAGAGGCAGCTGCGGTACCAGCTTGCAGGGTATTTATATTTTTCAAAATATAGTCCGGCCCCCCACGAGGTCTGAGGGACAGTGGACCAGCCCCCTGATGAAAAAGTTTGCTGACCCCTGAGCTGGAGGCTGCTGTTGCTTCCCCCTCCAATCTATCACCTGAGGCAGTTGGTTCACGCTGTCTGACAGTAGAGCCAGCCCTGTGTGCTGCCCATCAAGAACGTAATCCTGTTGCCTTAAAAAAAAAAAAGCTCTGTTTTCTTTATTTAAGATGCCCTCAGGCCCCTTATAAGTAAAAACTTCCCATCATTTTTTTTGCATCCTGTTTGTTTGCCTGCTGTTAAAACTTATCCTCTGTGTTTGTTTTCCTGAGTAAGTCATTTTTGAGCTCTTTGGTATACTGTTATAAAATGCATGCCACACACTTGTTTGTAGAGTTTCAAGTCCCGTTGGAAGTAATCATATCAGACAAATAAAATGAGGGGTTCTCATATTTCTGGCAAAAATAAACTGCTTGCCATTTTCAACTGCATTATTATTTCATTAGGACTCTGTTACTCTGTCCCTCCAAAGGTCCAATTCATGGAAGAAACAAGGCAGAAAATGAAGCCAGTCCAGGAAGCTGCCAAATGCAGTGGAAGGCAAAAGGATTCATTTAAACTCTGGTCAGATGTTTCAGCTTCCAGCTTCAGTCTCTTGTTTACACATAAGAAGAACCTTGCTGGATTAAGCCAAGGCCCAGCTGGTCTAGCATCTTGTTCTCACAGTGGCCAACCAGATGCCCATGGGAAGTCCACAAGCAGCACAGGAGTTTAACAGCACTCTGCCCACCTATAGGCTGTGAGGAAATGTACTTTTCTTTTGTCCGCCCTAAATCTCCCAGCATCCAGCTTCATTAGAAGATCTCACCTTCTAATGTTATGAGAGGGGAAGAAAAGCTTTTCTCTATCTACTTTCTCAAGTATTTTTATGATGGCCATGTGTTGCAGAGGAAAGTCCTCTGTTTGAAGGGCTGCCGGGGAACAGCCTTCTGTTTGAAACACCATCTGGTACAAATAAGATATGGGAGATCAGGAGCCTTGAATCTGCTCACCAGGGCTATCCCAAGACCTATTGCTACCTGAGTCGAAAGACAGCATGGGGCTCCCCCATTTTAGGTACATTTTGTGCCCATCAATCTAATCAATCTTACAGGGGGTCATATGATCAGGGCTTCCTATTTATTTTCCTATTTATGCAGCCATTGCACAACATCAGACCTGGTTATGCCACTGAGTGTATCATCAACAAGGACCTACAAACCATTTCTATCAATCTCCTTTGTAAGTGTGCCTATGCATACCTATGTTTGCCTTCGCACTGCATGATGAGTTGTACATCCTTTTATATATTCTGTTTTGTATATTGTGCTTTGAGAGACTTCTGAAAATTTTGAGACGTCTTCTGTTGAAACTTTTGAAAGACTATTGTGAGACTGTCCTTAGACATCTGTTTTGAACACACG
Source organism: Podarcis filfolensis (assembly GCF_964270895.1). Classification (NCBI taxonomy): domain Eukaryota; kingdom Metazoa; phylum Chordata; class Lepidosauria; order Squamata; family Lacertidae; genus Podarcis; species Podarcis filfolensis. The sequence continues at coordinate 11,101,602 of NC_139617.1, read as the reverse complement.
GCTTGACGGTCCTCACTACCACTCTGTTATATTGTACATATGAACTTTGATTGGCTTATTCCTATAATTTGAATGATATCATTATTCTATTATATATTCTCTACTAACTATCAGCCTACGTGTTGTGTTTGTATGGTTGTGATTGGTTCTTATTGCAACACAGGGGTTTGTTTTTGGTTCATCAGTGGGCTGGCCTGCATAATCTCCATTATTTGGCCCTTTTACTCTTTAAGTAGTCTGATGTCTTAACTTAAAGGTTGCCTTTTCTGGATCTCTATGGGACTATAGTCCTGTTTATCAGCTGCCCAAAGTATCTGGTTGGTTCCTATCAGAAGACAGGCCTTTGGTCAGATCCAGCAGTGATCTTCTGAAGGATGAACTAAGGCTAGAGGAGCTTCTTTAGCGACTCAAGATATAATAAAACTCTGGTGTATTGCCCTTATGGAAAAACTGATGCAGAAAAGAGGAACAAAGCACAATATACCTTTCCTGGAGAAGGGAGGTGCTTTATTTTATTTGCAAAAACTCCAGAAAACCAAAGGCCAATTCCAAAGCTTCATACTGACTCGTGGATCAATTAATAGGAACATGCTTTACATATGTATCCTGCAATGTATGCACAAGAACACAGATTTTCATAATGTACTTTAGAGAGGTTTCCAGGGAAAACTTTGTTGGGTTTGCTGGGAATGGGTTACCTTTGTTTGTGCAATACATATGCAGTGATTCCAAAAATAATTCCAATACTAAATTATTATTTAAAAAAAAAAAACTCTGGAGGGAAAGGGGGGAATTAGTAGAGCATATGTATTTGATTTTTGCTTCTCTAGCAGATGGGCAGCTATTTCATTACTTATGAATCTTCGGTATCAGCTAAGAGATATGAGCCAAACCCAGAGGGAAGACTTTTTCAATAATGTATGGTGATGCTTTCAGGGGGTGCAGAGACAGATATGCAGAGAGGAGCGGAGGGCAGAAACTTAACATTGCCTGATTGCTCCCTGTGAATTCAGTCTTAATGTATCCCACCTGAGTTGCCCTGCCCTTCCCATCTTCAGTCACTGGAATGCAAGTGTCTTGAAACCACCCAGAAGAAGCCTTGGGAACCATGCCTATCTAGTAGCCTTTGGGCATAGATTGGGCTCTCCATTCCACTGAGAGCTGGAGGATTATTATGACAGCAGGAAACTTCCTGCCTGCAGGAAATGGTGATATCCCATTGGGTGGAAATGAGATGCTTGTTATCACACAGTAGCTCGTGGTATTCGACTGATAAATGTCTTCCATATTCTCATTTGTGTACTGGGAACAGGAGGAGGTGGTGCTCTGGTGCTAGTCGTGCATCATGATTTGGATCCTTCATCAGTTTCCAGGCAGTAAGGAAAAGACATCTTATTTACTTGGCTTGTTAAAAACTCCTTGTCCTGGCTATATAATTGGATTCTTCGTCAGGATCCAGCTTAGAAGATTTTCCTGCTCTTTTGTAGGAAAAGTACTTTTTTTTATTTGTTACGGTTGTCAACATATTCAAGTTAATTGATTAACTGGAGTGGGGGTGGAAGCAAGGCAGTTAATATATCAACCAAAGTGAGCATTGCAAAATGTCAGCATGAGCAATATTTCAAGGATCTTTAATGAAGATCCTTCAGAATATGAATTCATGAAAGAGGATAAAATTGCACTATGAAGAGTTCCCAACTCACTTTCAGACCGAGTGTGGGTTGGACACCCAAGCAGCCAAGTTTGGGGATCGGTGCAGGAATCAAAGAATGGATGTCATGGGGAGGGGAACTTGAGCATCAGTAGTAGTTAGAGCAAGGAGGTAAAATTTCTCACCAAACTACAGTTCCCATTATCCCTTATTCATGCGCAATGGTAGCTGGGACCAATAGGTCTTGAAACCTAACAGCCTATGGAGGGCCCCATGCTGGCTATCCCCAGCCTAGGGGTAAGTACTGCAGTCTAGTGCCAGAAAGGGAGAAGTTCCAGCGACAACAGTCAATTATGGAATTTGTTCCCACAAGGCATAGCTATAGCCATCAATTTGGGTGGCTTTATAAGAGGATGGGATGCGGGTAGCGCTGTGGGTTAAACCACAGAGCCTAGGGCTTGCCAATCAGAAGGTCGGCAGTTCGAATCCCCGCAACGGGGTGAGCTCCCGTTGCTCGGTTCCTGCTCCTGCCAACCTAGCAGTTCGAAAGCACATCAAAGTGCAAGTAGATAAATAGGTACCGCTCCGGCGGGAAGGTAAACGGCATTTCCGTGCGCTGCTCTGGTTCACCAGAAGCGGCTTAGTCATGCTGGCCACATGACCCGGAAGCTGTACGCCGGCTCCCTCGGCCAGTAAAGCGAGATGAGCACTGCATCCCCAGAGTCGGCCACAACTGGACCTAATGGTCAAGGGTCCCTTTATAAGAGGATTAGACAAATTCATGGGTGATATGGCTCTCAGTGGTTACCAACCCCAATGGCTATGTTTTACCTCCACTATCAGAGGCTGTATGCCTCTGAGTACCTGTTGTGGGAATCACAGGTAAGGGTTCTTCTTACATTCTTAAGACATCCACCAAAGTTCATAATTATAATACAGCATTTCAAACAATTAGAAATATACCATGAAAAGGATGCTGAAGAGCTGTTTCTCAGGTTCTGCCTGCCCACTATGTTGCTATTCTGCTCTCTACTTAGGAGAAGACCATCTCTCGGTGGTAGAATGTCTCTTTTGCATGCATAAGGTCCCAGATTCAATCCCCAGCAGTTCCAGGTACAATTGGGAGAGACTTATGCCTGAAAATGTTGTGTATTGCTGCCAGTCAGTTAAGACAATACTGAGCTAGATAGGCCAAAGGTCTGACTCAATATAAGGCAGCTTTCTCTGTTCCTGTTTTTCACTCCTTCGGCTCCTCCTGAAATCATCATATTTGCTTCTCCACTCCCCTGAATGGGAGATCCAGCTAAGTACAGCAAAATCCAGATATTATTGCATTGATTGGGGGTGAAATGCTGCTTTGGAGGGGCATAGCCTAGTGGTAAAGCATCTGCTTTGCATGCAGTTCTCAGGTTCAACCCCCAGCATCTCCAGTTACGTCTGGGAGAGACCCTTGTTTTAAATCCTGAAGAGCCTCTGCCAGTCAGTGTCAATAATGACTTAAGACCAAGTGGGCAGCATCTGGTGTTTCTGGTGTCACAGGTCACCAAAGTCAATGAGCCACAGGTGGAAAAAAATACATGCTCCCTGCAAAAATAGGATGCCCACTTCTGCATTGCCAAAGAAGAGGAGATGCATCACCAGGACACATATTTGCAAACAACTTGTATATGCCTACTCATGTGTACAGATGTAAAGTTTAAAAGTAATTGCTATAGATGATTTAAGTAAAAATACATCTCACCACAAGGGGGAAGATGGTGGCAATATGACCTGCTTGCTTGCTCAGGGTGCTGTCCAAATGCTAACTTTTGATGAGTGACTGCAAACCACCTCCTGCTATCCCTTCTTTAAACTGGACTTGGGACTGGAGAACCCATCAAACAGAGGACGCCTTTAAACAGACTACTGTCCTCTGACTCTTCTCAGTGAATTAGGACACGCAACCAAAAAATCTAAAGGGGCCAGAGGGCTGTAATGTCAATCAAGGAGGTCAAATTTCGAATGTCAGCAGTACAGAGGAAGGCAGCAAGAGTTTAGACATGCAGGGTATTCTCTGATGGGCAAACTGCTCAGGCAGAGGAATCAGTTCTGAGGCTGGGATTGTGAGAGAGGGACTGGTCCTTGGAATCAGCTGACAGAGTACTCGGTGAGGTGATAGGGCTGTTAGGGTGACCTAGGTGGTAACCTTGGAGCACTAAGTTCAACCTGCCTGGCTTCTTGTTGAGCTTTGGTGGTGCAGGAGACAGGTTGCCAGGGCCTGGCTTGTGGCAGCTATGGTCTGAGATGCCCCAGCATCATCCCAGCATCTTACATACAATTGGTTGGTAAACTACAACCTCAAATACATCAAGGGCTACAATGTTTACAATTGCAGAGCTCAACAGCATGTCCCTAGAAACGACTTGAATTTTAAGATCTGCATATATATTTTTATGATTAATAAACTCTTTAAGTGCAGCCATGAAACAGACCAACGCTTCTTGGCCTTTTCACATACCATACACAAATCCTGCCCAGCCACTTTGCATTAACCTTCACAATCACTTACTGGAGTTTTTGTGTGTGTGCGTGTCAGGGAGGGGAGGAGAAGCATGGATCAAAACCTCCTTTAAAAAAACAAATAAAACTTCCCCCAGCCTTCTCTTCAGAACTGCAGCAGATCAAAAGCCCCACAGCTCGCGCAAATGGTAGATCTCCATATCACTGCTACATATTGCAGATTAGACTGCAGGGAGCAAATGTAGCAATTCCATCAAAGGATTCACAACAAGGTCAAAGCTTATGTCATCAGAAACGCAAAACACACGAGAAGCAAAACACGTGGCTTTCAGCAAGGAGTTTGTTCCGCTGATACACACTTTTTGGCTCGCTGAGGACATTTTGGTCTCAGATTATCGTGCCGGAGGGTACACTCTGTGCTGACCTTCCTTCCACAATTAGAAGGAACACAAAATCTTCCAGCTTTAGATGAGCGGGTGGGGGAGCAAAAAGCTCCTGACGCTGTATTTACTCATTGATAATGTAACATCAACCTGCTTAATCAATACCGCACAGAACACAGTCAGCAATTTAGGTTTCTCACTGCATTATTCTCCTGTTCTGCTCACTAGGAAATGAGAAAATACTGCTGCAAGGCTCGAAGCGTGATCTATATATAAAAATATGAATCAAGAGATGGCATCAATGCCAAAATCTCTCAGGAAACATTTTTTCCCCTGAAAAAACAACAACTGAGATGTTCCTTTTATTCTCACCCTGCCTACTAGATCAGGTGTGGGGAACCTTTGGATCTCCAAATGTTGCTCAACTACAACTCCCATCATCCCTGGCCATTGGCTGTGCTTGCTGGGACTGATGGAAACTTTGGTTCAGCAACCTATAGAGATACCGTAGAGAAAACAATTGCCACATTCATAATATTATTCAAATATTATCTCTCTCTCTCTCTCTCTCTCTCTGTGTGTGTGTGTGTGTGTGTGTGTGTGCGCGCGCACGCGCATGCGCACTCTAGCTGCCATTCTCCCACACAAGTGCTAGAACAATGGTACAAGGCATTATAGAAGATACAAAATGGTAGTGAGGCTGCCAAGGTAGCTGGTAGTTTTGCCACTTGTGGTTCTGGTACTGCTTTCAGGTTCCCCATAGGCATTTGTTTGGCTACTGAACTAGATGGGCCTTTGGCCAGATTCAGCAAGTTTTTTCTTATGTTATTATGTGCCATTGCCACTGCTGATGGTGAGCCCAGCCCCTGAGAAACTCATAGAGCAAGGGTGCCCAAACTTATTTCAAAGAGGGCCAGATTTGATGAAGTGAGGGCCGACCAAAGTTATTGAGCTTTTGTTAGGATTGAAGTTGCTGAGCTTTTTTTTACGATTTTACCCTAGGACATATACTGCCACAGGGGCCGGATTGCATCGACCGGTGGCCCATATTAGACCCCCAAAACAGACTTTGGACATGCCTATCATAGAGGATTTGTCTTCCATCAGGATCAACTTAGTGAAATGGTTTTCCAAAGTTCTCTTCCCACAAATAAAGGTAGACCATTTCAAGAAGCCATTTGCAGACAGCTCCGGTAACCAGGCACCTCCATCCAGTGCCTGATCCACATTAAGTTCTTGATTATGAATTAAATTTCCAGGGTTATTAATCCAAATTGTTTCTGCAGTAGAATGTGGGCTTTACCCATGATTAAAGCTGATAATTGAATTTCTGGGAAGCAGCAGTGGGAGAGGACTTGGCCTTCAAGCTCTGCTTGTTGGCTTTCCAAGGGAATCTGGTTGGCATTTGTAGAAACGAGAATGCTGGACTAGATGGGACATTTGGTCTCATTGAGCAGGGCTCTTCCAATGTTCTTATAAAAACCCCAATGATCTGAATGGGATTGAATAGGAGGAGGAGGAGGAGTTTGGATTTGATATCCGGCTTTATCACTACCCTAAGGAGTCTCAAAGTGGCTAACATTCTCCTTTCCCTTCCTCCCCCACAACAAACACTCTGTGAGGTGAGTGGGGCTGAGAGACTTCAGTGTGACTAGCCCAAGGTCACCCAGCAGCTGCATGTGGAGGAGTGGGGAAGCAAACCCTGTTCACCAGATTACGAGTCCACCACTCTTAACCACTACACCACGCTGGCTCCCCATGACATGAAGCTGCCTTGTTTCAAGTTTGGCCATGGATCTATCCAGGCCAGCATTTTCTACTTGGATTGGCAGCAGATCTTCAGTGTCTCAGACGCAGGTCTTTCCAAGTCCTTTTACCAAAAGATCCTTTCAACAGGAATTGAGCAAACAAACCACGTGTCCTGCCACTAAAATATTTACACCGGAAGCTGCCAGTGACCCATCTAGCAGCTCTCCAGGGTTTCAAATAGGGGGCTTTTCTCCACCTACCTGGTGATGATGTAGATTAAACCTGGGGCCTTTTGCAGGCAAAGCAGGGTCTCTTTATCTGAGCAATGGTCCTTCCTCTAAAAATCAAGTAAGTTTCCAGTCCTCATGGTTCTGAATTAAGGGCAGAATAAAGTTAGGAATATAAACAGTGACTGTCTACTGAGTCTACCATGGGCCCGTCCAGTTATGTATTATCTATGCCAGCCTTTCTCAACTTAGTACTCTCCAGGTCTTTTGGACTACAGGTAGGAAAGACTGTTATGTACTGACCAACAGTGGTTCTCCAAGGTTTGAGACAGAGGCCAACCAAGGGATGTCAGGGAATAAATCTGGGACCTTTTACATGCAAAGTAGAGCTCTGGCACTTCTCTCTTCTATTAGTATTCTATTTGTAATAGTATTTTATTTCTAAATAGGTTTTGCTTGTAGCGATCCCTAGTTGTCCATGGGATTGCTGTGTTACCCATGCAAGACCTCAGCCTCAAGATTTTCTGTGATTGTTACAATTTCATATTAAGGGTCTTTAAAAAAATCTATTTATCCAGAAATGCGGCAAACTCATCCCTGAATCATTTAATAAACATTTGCATCTCGCTTGATCAAATAAACTATTTTCTGTTTATAAGAAGAGATAGAGGCTTCCTCAGACGTTTATTCAGACAGTCAGCTAAAATCGATTGGTATTCCAGGAGTATAGCGCCGAAAAAGATAAAGGGGACAGGGAACAAGAAATGAATTCAAAAGCTCATAAATCATAATGTACAAAGCTAAATATACATGATTTCACAGTAATGGGAGCATTTTATTGCATCGCTGCTTCAACATAGAGCTTAGTATGTTTGTGCAGTTTCCCCACAGAATGGACACTTTTGCCAAATGCAAGGCAGATCTCTTTAAGGAGCTAAAATAACTTATTAAGATGGAAAGAATGAAAGGAAAACCAATTGAGTTGCGGTTCTAGAGGAAAAGAGAAAAACAACAGAAGACAAATTGTAAAAGAAGAAATAATTTTGACTAAAGAAAGGATCTGTAGTTGAGGCCTGTTTGGGCATTCATGCTCCATGTTGGAGTGGGTTTGCACAGGTCAACTTGTATTTGTACAAAGAGCACAACTGCCTATAGCAGCAGCTGTACACATGAAGCTCCACCCCTGTGGGTAGTTACATGCTTCACATCGGGGTGCCCAAACTTTTTTCAAACATGTGTGAGGATTGAAGTTGTTAAGCTTTTTTAGGATTGAAATTTACCCCAAAGTTATCGAGCTTTTTTTTAGGATTTTACCCCAGGACATATACTGCCATGGGGGCCGGATTAAATTGACCGGCGGGCTGGATTAGGCCCCCAAAACAGACTTTGGACATGCTTGCTTTGCATGAAGGCTATGGACAGGGCTTCGCAGGGTGTCTGCACTCCCAAGACTGGTCATCATGGGAGCAAGCATGCCCAAATAAGGCTTTAGAGTTGTTACTGACAATCCATAGGCTGCAATGTTATACATGCTTACTTGGGAGTAAGTCCCATGAATTTAATGGGGCTTATAAGGGCCATTTCCCAGTAGTGATTTATGGAAGTGAGAGCTGGACCATAAAGAAGGCTGATCGCCGAAGAATTGATGCTTTTGAACTATGGTGCTGGAGGAGACTCTTGAGAGTCCCATGGACTGCAAGAACATCAAACCTCTCCATTCTGAAGGAAATCAGCCCTGGGTGCTCACTGGAAAGACAGATCCTGAAGCTGAGGCTCCAATACTTTGGCCACCTCATGAGAAGAGAAGACTCCCTGGAAAAGACCCTGATGTTGGGAAAGATGGAGGGCACAAGGAGAAGGGGACGACAGAGGACGAGATGGTTGGACAGTGTCTTCGAAGCTACAAACATGAGTCTGAACAAACTGCGGGAGGCAGTGGAAGACAGGAGTGCCTGGCGTGCTCTGGTCCATGGGGTCACGAAGAGTCGGACACGACTAAATGACTAAACAACAACATAAGGGCCATAGCTCAGCAGTGGAGCATCTGCTTGCATGCGGAAGGTACCAGCTTCATTCCCCAGCATCTACAGATGAAGCTGAGAGACAATTCTTCGTGAAAAGTAAGTGTTGGCAAGATGGACCAACTAGATGGACCAACACTGCAGCTTAGCATAAGGCAACTTATTATGTTCTAAGTAGATAAGCACAGGATTGTGCTGTGAAGGCCCTCCCTGTGAGACCAGGGCCCTGCAGGATTTGACATCTTTCCGCAGGGCCTGTAAGACAGAGCTGTATGTAAGTGGCCCCCTTGGCTTTTTCTATCGGCCCATATGGGACCAGCATGGGTGGCCAGGCCTGGTGAACATTTAATATTCCTTACCCCTACAGTTGTGACTCATGGAATCCCACTTGATTTTATTTTGATTTTAAATGTGATTTTGAACTGTATTTTAACCATTTTTGTGTTTTTTATGTACAGTGGTACCTCGGGTTACATACGCTTCAGGTTACATACGCTTCAGGTTACAGACTCCGCTAACCCAGAAATATTACCTCGGGGTAAGAACTTTGCTTCAGGATGAGAACAGAAATCGTGCTCCGGCGGCACAGTGGCAGCAGCAGGAGGCCCCATTAGCTAAAGTGGTACTTCAGGTTAAGAATAGTTTTAGGTTAAGAACAGACCTCCAGAACGAATTAAGTTCTTAACCAGAGGTACCACTGTATTATATATTTGGTGTTAGCTGCTCTGAGTCCTGGCCAGGGAGGGTGGGGTATAAATAAAATTTATTATTATTATTATTATCACTTGAGCTTATTCAATACTGTGTTTAGGATTTCAGCTTAAGTCTATTCATTTCCATGCTAAGAGCAGAAATTATAAACTTTCCCCCACTAACTTCAGTACCATTGGAAGCATATGTATGCTGTTCTCATTAAACTGAAGGTTGCCCAATTTTAGGAACACTGCTTATCCTTTCTTTTCTACAGCAGATTCCCATGCAAAGTGACTCCTGTGGTTATGGAGAACTTAGCTAATACTTGGTCATTTTGCCATCAGTGGGCAACCTACTACTAAGTAGTTCAAGCATATCTGAAGTTGGCAAAAACAATTCACTCGATGGTAGGTTTGTTCTTAAAATTCTGGCCTCTAGCCAGTTTCTCCTGAGCTAATTGAAAACTGCTCTACAAGACCTTGAGTTATGTTTTTCATTTAAGAAATATATTTTCTTCCCCCTGAACTCATTAGGGTTTTAAACCACAGTCTCAAGGCCAGTGAGCTGTGAAAAACCCTCCTCAAATAAATTAATCCAAAGGCTTTGCTGAACTTCATCTGTAGAATTGAAATTTCATTACCAGGAAACTAAACCATCACCAGTTAAGGGACAGGCAGTGAGGATAGCTCAAAGCTCTATGGAGAAAACAATGGATATAGACTCCTCCAATGGAAGTCCACATTGCTATGGATTGTGGAGATACAATGAGAAATTATGTCAGTTTTATCCAAACTCCCTTTGTTCATTTTGAAATTCCTTGGATGCATTTTCATAGACTGGGGTAGCCAATGTGGTATCATCCACATGTGACTTAACTCTAATTCCCATCATTCCTTATCGTAAGCCACACTGGCTGGGGCTGATGGAGACTTCAACAACCTGTATTGCCTGTTCTTGCCTTCAAAAAATACCCTCCACTTTCACATTGAAATGTCACTTTTGGCCAAATGTGGGATGTTTCAAGATGAGATCTTCACATCTGAGTAAATTAAGAATTTGGCTGCCAGTGCTCATCAGTGGAATAAAATAATTATCAGCCTTTATTTACAATTTATTTATTTACGGCTATTAGCCCATAAAATATGTACAAACATAAAAACACAGGGACATAAAAACAGATATATCCGACAACAGGAGGTGAACACCACGGTGCAAGGGTGGGTCATTGAGCAGAGCCAAGTGACAGCTTGGGGCCAGGAGAGCTCCAAGGGACAGATCACAGAAAAGGAAAACTGAAGACGAACTCCGACATGCACTCTCATCATAACAGTTCGATTAGTTTTGATGTTGTTGTTGGTTTTTGGTGGTTTTTGAGTGTGAGATAACCGCATTCAGAAATCTCGCCACCTGCAGAGTTACAGAAGGATCTGTATCCTGCAAAAGCAGTGCGGCGTGTGACTCAACAGGCCTGCCAACCAAGCGCAGTAAAGCAGGACCCAGGAATTTAGCCCTGGCTATGCTATGTAGGGGACAGTTGAACATTATATGTGAAAGAGATTCAACAGTTTCCCCGTCACACACACATAGCGGAGACACCAAACCCTTAGAAAATCTGTGGTTCAGCAGGTTCGATGGAAAGACATTGAACCTTGCACGAATAAATGCACGTCGGTGTGGTACTGATGAAAGAGATGACATATATGATGGAAGGCCAAGTGGTTGGGTTATTCCGTGATACCTGGGGGAGCAGACACCCCCACCCCTGGCGAGGTTGTGTTGATTTTCAATGTCCGCTAATCTTTGCTCAATAAGGCTTTTGGCTGAGCGTAAGTTCATCTTTAAGGAGTCCGCTGGGGAAATTCCGATGCTCAGAAGTTTGGCATGGATTTTCCCTACCAACGGATTGACAAAGACGTCCCGCCAGAGGCACTGAAAAAGGTAATGGTCGGGAAGCCTATGCCAGCTGGACAGCCAATAGCCAAAGACTCGCTTCCAGATGACAGTCTCCAATGATGCAATCCTTAACTCCAGACGTATGGCTGCGTTGCTCACACACATGGGGAGTTTCAGAAGGCGACGGAGAAACTGATTCTGCAATGTCCCCAGTGATGTTAAATTGGACCCTGGGGCCCAGAGCGGGGCAGCATAACAAAGGGTGGAAACCACTTTTGCGTGGTATACCTTCAATGCAGAAGGGATGTGAGAGGCTCCGTCGGCCGCAAGAAATTGGAGTAGAGTATAAAGTATTGTTTTCCCTTTGTTTAGTAAATACTGTATCTGTGGCTTCCAGCTTAGATTGTAATGAAAAAAGACTCCCAGGTATTTAAATTTGAAAACCTGTTCTAATTGGACTCCATCTAACTTCCAGCTGTAAGTTTTCCGAGACCTGGTCTTTAGATTTCCCATGATTAATTGTCAGATGGTTAAGTTTGCAATAAGCCGCAAAAATCTTTAGAGCTCTGCATAAACCAACTCTAGAGTAGGAAAGGATCGCTGCATCGTCGGCATATAGGAGCAAAGGGCAGCGAAAATCAGCTAGGCGGGGGGCATGAATGTTGGCTTGAGACTCGTTCAGAAAGAGCTTCATATCACTGATAAACAGGTTGAAGAGGAGTGGGGCCAAAATGCAGCCTTGGCGCACACCTCTATTTATTGGGACCTCGTTGGATAGGTTTCCCGCCGGTGTGAGTCTCACTCTAGCCGACGACCCATGGTGTAATTGGGTTATAAGCCATAACAGCCTTCTATCTATGCCCCATCTCTCTAATTTCTTCCATAGGCAATTTCTTGGGATACTGTCGAAGGCAGCCTTTAGGTCTATAAAAGCGACACATAGGCGCTCCCGACTTGGGGCAGAATATTTTCTGGCAAGATGATACATGATTACCATATGGTCAGAGGTTGAATAATTGTTCCTAAAGCCCGCTTGCTCATGGCCAATCAAATTTGAGTCGTTTGCCCAATGGGACAGCTTGGACAGCAAAAATTTTGCATAGATTTTCCCGATGATAGACAAAAGGCTGATGTTCCGATAGTTCTCCGGGTCAGCAGGGGGACCCTTTTTATGGACTGGCACGATCACGGCCTCCTTCCATGACCTAGGGATAAGCCCCGTAGAATTAATTGCATCAAAGACTTTGGCCAGAATTTCAGCCCACCACCTTGGTTGCGCAACAATAGCCTCAGCAGGGACTAGATCCGGCCCGGGGGCTTTGCCCGTTTTCAGATCTAATATCAAGTCCATTATCAGGTCTGGGTCAGTGGAGGGCCACAAAGGTAGATGGTCGGCTCGGAGTTCCGTGGATGAGTTGGATAATTATCAGCCTTGTTTTCACTGAGATGGTCAAATAGTGGTTAGCACTGAATGCTCCTGCCTACACACCAAAAGCTTCCTTGGGTGTATACAGTTGGTTATATGGATCCTAGATTGGATTTAGGTTACAGACAAGGAGTGGTCAATACAGAGACCTCTGCAAATTACTGGACTACAACTCTCATCAGTCCCAGCCAGCATGGTCAAAGGATTTACCATATTTTTTGCTCTATAAGACTCACTTTTTCCCTCCTAAAAAGTAAGGGGAAATGTGTGTGTGTCTTATGGAGCGAATGCACGCTGCACAGCTATCCCAGAAGCCAGAACAGCAAGAGGGATTGCTGCTTTCACTGTGCAGCGATCCCTCTTGCTGTTCTGGCTTCTGGGATTCAGAATATTTTTTTTTCTTGTTTTCCTCCTCCAAAATCTAGGTGTGTCTTATGGTCTGGTGCGTCTTGTGGAGCAAAAAATACGGTAGTTGCTTCATGCTGCTCTTCTTCCTTCCTTCTTTCCTTTGTGATAGGCACTACTGTGCAGCTTTTTCATTGCCTTGGGAAGATTGTTGTTCTTGTTACTACTACTTCTACTACTATTGCTGCTGCTGTTATACACATGCTATCAAACTATAAGATCAACAGGCAGAATAGATATATTTCAAAAAACTGTATATCTTAGTTTTTGGTCACATGGAAAACTGTACAGCTACTGCCTGCCTCCCTTTGTGCATTCCAAGAAACCATTGATCAGGGGGACATCAAAGAACCAAATTACCATCTGTAGAAATTTGCCCTCTGATGATCTGGTCTCTTAACTGGTCAACTGAAATACTTACAGCTGTTTCTACATCAAGATAAAATTTCCTCTGATCTGATCCTCCTGAGGCAAGCAAAAAAGAAAGTCTGTTCTCTGCTTATTTGGGAATCTCACAACTCAAACTGCTTTTCATTTAAGCTAGGAAATTTCATAGACTTGAAGAGTTGGAAGGGACTCTCAGGGTCATCCAGTCCAACCCCCGCTATAGAGGAATCTCAACTAAAGCATCCATGACAGATGGTCATCCAACCTCCAAGGAAAAGCCTCCAAGGAAAGAGTTCATCACCTTCCAAGGGAGTCTGTTTCATTGTTGAATAGCTGTTACAATCAGAAAATTCTTCCTGATGTTAAATCATAATCTCCTTTCTTGTAACTTGGGGCCCTTGAGATATTTGAAGATGGCTATCATATCTCCTCTCAGTCCTCTTTTCCAGGCTAAACATACCCAGCTCCTTCAAGCGCTCCTCATAAGGCTTCGTTTCCAGACCCTTGGTCATCTTGGTCACCCTCCTCTGCACACCTTCCAGCTTGTCAACATCCTTCTTAAATTGTGGCACCCAGAACTGGACAAAGTATTCCAGGTATGGTCTGACCAAGTCAGAATAGAGTTGTACTATTACTTCCCTTGATCTGGACACTATACTTCTGTTGATGCAGCCTAGAATAACATTAGATTTTCTCTCTTTCTTTCTTTCTTTCTTTCTTTCTTCTTTGGAGCTGCATCACACTGCTGATTCATGTTAAGCTTGTGGACTTGATTTAAATTCCTTAATTTCTGTGGGAAAGTCTGAGCAGGGCTTAGTTTGAATACAGCCCATTTTTCCTCATATGGCAATTTATGCAAATTTTAACAGATAAATCAACAAACACCCCGTACAGTTAATAAACTATTTAATCATACCACAGCTCTATTTTTTTTATCAACAGCCATCTCAAACAGAAACTCATTTATTTTAACTGATAAGCAAACAGCAGAGTTAGCCTTTGCATCAAGCTCATTCTTTTTATGTCATATTTTGAAGTAAAGGAATCCTTTAAAGATTTGCAAGTCAATTAGCCACAACAGAATAATTAAAGCCAGTGGTGGAAGATGAACCCTTACTGGTGGATGGAAACTAATTGCCATTAAGACTCAGCACTGCGGCTAATTAGTCAGGTTTAAAGGGTTCCCTGTAAAGATGCCATGCAATCAGCACAAATTGTTTGCACCAGGGGGTGGGGAGAGTAACTGGTGGCATGACTTTTTGTTCCAAAGTATTTTATTTGTGTCTGAATTAATGCTGTGGAATCAGCCGTCCAGATGTTAAGTTTCCTGTATCTCTCTGTGTGGCTTTTAATTTAAGTATGACTGCATTTCAGGTCAGGAATTGGTAAGATGATGTAAAAACACTTTGTTTCCAAGTGAGCAAAGAGGAAAAAATTATAGAAATCAGTTGCTATATCAGGGCTTAAGAAAGATTTTCAGGCTAAGGTTCTGCATCCCCTTCTGGGCAACTTTCTGAGAGCCACATACCAGTGGTGGAGGGAGCCCAAGGCAAAAGTGAACAAAGCAACTGATGTAAAATTTACTTTTGTACGGTAAGCTGGTTTCTACACTCACATACTCTCTCGGTATCCTCTATCCAGACACAGAAAATTCTCACATTACCCTAGAACTGAAAATACATATCACAGTTACACAGGGAGAAGAGCCACCATAACCATATTGCCCTGAGCACAGGAGGAGAGAGAGAAATGTACAGAAAATACGAAAACAAAACCCACAGAATCTCTCAGTGTTTCTGGAACCACCACAGCCTACCCATCAGGGACAATGCCAGCGGCTGCACCTACATGCAACAAGGGCATGCAGGGAGCCAATCCAAACAGGCTGAGTCATGAGTATGCATGCCCATCACATTGCCATGCCTCCAACATGGACACGGAGAACTAGGCTGTAGGCATAGCCAAGGTTGCTCATAGCTAAAGGAGGAATGAATACTCTTAGGAGATCATGGGCAAAACATTCTACATCCTGCAAGTGATGGGGGATAAATTTGGTTCAGTTCGCATTGTAATGTGAAGCTTATTCACATTTTCCAAAACTATGTGTGGACCAAAGCACAGCTACTGTTTCAAATCTGCACTTTTCTGAGTTCTGCAATGCAGTTCTGGCTACGAAATGTGCACAAATATGCCTATAATGGGGGAAAGTATGCACAGCGATGTTTATACTGATGCACTTTATGTGCAGAAATACACTATATTAGAGGAAATTATTGCAAAAATGTGTGCATTGGGGAAATGTACACCAGAATGCCAATTGCAATGAGGACTTTTGCAAACTGACACAGAAACATAGAGAACTGAATTTAAGACTGGGAGTATGAGAACGAGAAACTGAAATTGACAGATTCATTATTCACACCGTGCATGGTTAAATTCTGCAATTTACTCCCACAAAAGGCAGTGGTGGTGACCAGCTTGGTCTTTGAGAAAAGATTATACAAATTCGTGGCGGACAAGGCTACCAATGACTAAAGGCCAACAATGACTGTTGTTACACACTGCCACAATTTCTGACTTATGTGAGCTTCCAGGGGTTCCAGGAATGCTTACCAGGGTCTGTGTTCCCTTTTGGACCATGAGACACTGCAGAGATTGTGGTGTCTTTATGATACAGGGTTTGTTTACACATATATGCAACCTGAGCCTCCTGTAGAGGTCGTTCAGAACATTCACATTCCAAGAGGGTGCCTTGCTTCTCCCATGGCTATAACACTGCAAGCAAATCTCCCAGTCTACATGGTGCTCTGACCCCCTTTTCTCTGCAGCTAGCAAAACACAGCATTTTCTTCTTCTTCCACTGACATCATCACCCAGTTGGATTCTGAAACTCCTGACTTTGGCATTGTGGTTTTTTTGCTCACTCCCCAGAGTGCAGGGTGCGGCTCTACCTATCTGCTGGTTGGCACTTAGTTTTAGCCTCGCTGATGACTTATTTCCCTGCCTTTGCTCCCTGCTAATGGCCTGTTCTTAGTGGTCATTCTCATGCTGGCCTGTTACTTCTGACCCTCGCTGGATCCAGAAATTTTGGGGTATGCTTAAATTCTAAACCTTTCCTGATTCCAGGAATTTAAGGGAGTCTTGCACCCCACAAACTCACAACATCATGCAGGGGTGCCATCTAAAATAAAGAATTGGAGGGGAGGTAAGCCCCGCCCCACATAATCACAAGATGTGGCACACACACACCATTTGAATGGCAATGCCCATCCACTTGGGGAGGGCAGGCCCCACAGATATTTTATTGGGGGGGACAAAGACCCCTCGGTCCCTAGGAGTTGGTGTCTATGACATCATGTTCTACCTTCACTGTTGGAGGTGATGTGACTCTGAATACAAGTCGCTGGGAATCTTAAATGGGGAGGTTGCTGCTGTGCTCATGTCCTGCCTGAAAGTTTCCCATAGGGATCTGGCTGGCCACTGTGAGAACAGAATGCTAAGCTAGGTGGACCTTGGCCTGATCCAGCAGGCCTCTTCTTAGGTACTCATGTTCCTAATTAAAAACAATTACCAAGCAATGATAACCTGGTATTCCAAAGTATGCCGCTTCTGCACAGGGGAGCCTTGCCCGTCAATGCTAATTGACAATTGCATCCTTCACAAATAGAATACTGAAGGCTCCTCCCTTGACTGTGTTTACAATCCCTAAGAGAGGCTGTTTCAAATGCAGAGGTTCCTCTTGAACTGCCCCTCTGCAGCAGCAGCATCTCCCACTGCAAAGCTCTCTGCTTCACTTTAGCATTTATAAACAGCAAAGCTTTCTGCTTTTAATTTCTTAATCATGTCTAACAACAAACGGCCTTCCACACACTCATCTTGCATGCGCTCATTAATCTTGCCTGTTGTCAGTGGCATGCAGTGTGCAGCTACAGCAGTGCAATAATCAATCCTTTTGTCATCAGTTTCTTTTTCAGTTAAGCTGGCAGGCTAGGCTTGGAGGATCCACATTCACTGCACCAGTGCACCACATTCCCTTCAGATACTGATGAACTACAACTCCCACCATCCCTGGTCATGCTGGGGCTGATGAGAGTTGTAGTTCAGCAACATCTGCAAGCCCAAAGGTTCCCCATGCCTGCAATATGTTCCAAGCTGGCTGCTGTGTTTGACAGCCCTCCTTGCTCAATCTGCTAGTTGGAACCCTGAACTTCTGCTCCAAGTGCCTGCCCTGATGGCACCAAGGACAATAATAATGTCAAAGTCAACCCTGAGCAATCCCCAGTGCCCAGAATCTACCCACCATCCCTACAAGTACAATCTAGAAGCAAGCAGCTTTTTCCTTTTTAATTCGCAGGGAGATGGCAAAACGTTCCATTGGGTTGTGTGTTTTCCCCCACTTGCTCTATCTGCTGCACCACATCTAGTGTTTCTGCAGCATCTGACATTTTATACTGTGTCTACCACAGCAGTGTCCATATAAAAACAGCTGAAGTGATGCAATATAAACTCTGCAGATGCTTAAGAGCTGTCACCTGGGGATGCTTCTAAATGAACCCTGGAAGGGCCTGGCTCGGCAGATGTAGGAAGGAGAGCAGTAAAAGACGAAATGAACATGTGCCGCATGGAGTGTGGAGCTGCCATCCAGGTTCCAGTGCTTAAGGGCATGGTTTTGGCCTTTTCCTGACAACTTCACAGAAGCAAACGTTTAATGCCTGGTGGTGCACACTCTGTCTCACTCCCTCTTTAATTCTTTTTATCACACAGGGCCAAAAAAATACATGGGGCTTTCCTGCAGTTTTGTTGTTTTGTTAAAAATGTCCATACGAGCTGTAAAGGAAATTTGGATCAGGGCCACAATGGCATACCCTCCAGCATTTATCCAATGAAAATAGGGACGTCCCATTCCATAATGATAATATCACTGTTTATACCCCCACACCCTCCAACATTTCTCCAATGAAAATAGGGGCATCCTAAGGAAAAGTGAGACATTCTGGGATCAAATCAGAAACCAGGATGGCTTCTCTAAATCAGGGACATTCCTGGAAAATAGGGACACTTGGAGGTTCTGGAATGGCAGGGGAGGAGCTAACCTTCCCCCCCCCCCCAATGTCATTTTCCCAATCTAAATTGTGTGCCAACCACTACTTAGCTCCGAGTTGTTATTCCAGAAAAAGCAGTTTGGATCAGGAATGATATGAACACAGGAAAGTGCCTCCTATTGGTAGCTAAGTAATGGATGCACTGACTGGCAGCTGCTGTCCACAGTTTCAGGCAGAAATCCTTCTTGGCTCTACCTAAAGACTACCTTGTATATTTTGGATGAGGTGCACGTGCCGTACCACTGAGCTGCAGGTCTCGTTTGACGTAGGAAGCTGCCTTGTGCTGAGTCAGGCCATAGGTCCACCTAGCTCAGTACTGTCTAGACTGACTGGCAGCAGGCTCTCTAGGGTTACAAGCAGGGGGTTTTCCCACACCTACCTGGAGATGCTGGGAGAACCTGCAGAAAACCTGTAGGAAAAGCCCATTGAGCTGTGGGTACTCCTAATGAACAAATGGAGTTACCTAAGCCAGGCCATTGTACCAACTAAGCTGCATTGTTGGCTCATCTAGTTGGTCCATCTTGCTAACACTTGCTCTTTACTTGTCTCTCAGCTCCATCTGTAGATGCTGAGGACTGAAGCTGCTACCTTCCACATGCAAGCAGATGCTCTAACTGGTTCCTCCCCAGACAGAGTTGGGAAAGACTGCTGGCTGGGACTGTAGGAAGCGACATGGGAACACAGGAAGCTGCCTCATATTGCATCAGACCATTGGTCCATCTAACCCAGAATTATCTATACCAGCTGGCAATGGCTTTTAAGGGTTTCAGCTGGGGGTCTTTTCTGCCTTACCTGGAGATGCCTGAAATTGAACATGGAACCTTCTGGGGTGCTACTGCCAGCTAATAGCAAACGAGGTGGAAGAGCAGTTTGTGTTTTGTTTCTTTCATCCATTGCTCTTTCCCCTTTGTATTATTGATGTTATTTCAGTGATCCAATCAATGCCAGTGCATACCACAGGAGTGTATGCGGCTGTTTGTTAAAGTATTTTTAGATCTTTACATTTTTTTAAAAAAATGTTTTTAGCTGTTTCCAATGTTATTAAATGTTTTAAAGATGTGTTTGTCTTATTTTAAACTGTGTTGTTTTACTGCTGGGCTGTATGTTGCCCTAGGCTACCTTTGGGAGGAAAGGAGGGATAGAAATTTAATAAATCAGCATCACCGCCATTATATAGAAGTTGCCGCAGTTTCTGCTTTGTGCTATGGGTCCTCTTTGGCTGGAGTGGTACCTCCATGTGACATGAACACAGTTCAGTGCCGATCGCCTGGTGACAATCAAGTCCAGCTGATGCCAATGGCTTCAACTTGGATGTTTCCAGAACATTCGCTGTTTTACCTTGGTAGAGAAGATTGAGTTCATGAAGCATAGAATCATAGAATCATAGAGTTGGAAGAGACCACAAGGACCATCGAGTCCAACCCCCTGCCAAGCAGGAAACACCATCAGAGCACTCCTGACATATGGTTGTCAAGCCACTGCTTAAAGACCTCCAAAGAAGGAGACTCCACCACACTCCTTGGCAGCAAATTCCACTGTCAAACAGCTCTTACTGTCAGGAAGTTCTTCCTAATATTTAGGTGGAATCTTCTTTCTTGTAGTTTGGATCCATCGCTCCGTGTCCGCTTCTCTGGAGCAGCAGAAAACAACCTTTCTCCCTCCTCTATGTGACATCCTTTTATATATTTGAACATGGCTATCATATCACCCCTTAATCTCCTCTTCTCCAGGCTAAACATGCCCAGCTCCCTTAGCCGTTCCTCATAAGGCATCGTTTCCAGGCCTTTGACCATTTTGGTTGCCCTCCTCTGGACACGTTCCAGTTTGTCAGTGTCCTTCTTGAACTGTGGTGCCCAGAACTGGACACAGTACTCCAGGTGAGGTCTGACCAGAGCAGAATACAGTGGCACTATTACTTCCCTTGATCTAGATGCTATACTCCTATTGATGCAGCCCAGAACTGCATTGGCTTTTTTAGCTGCCGCGTCACACTGTTGGCTCATGTCAAGTTTGTGGTCAACCAAGACTCCTAGATCCTTTTCACATGTACTGCTCTCAAGCCAGGTGTCACCCATCTTGTATTTGTGCCTCTCATTTTTTTTGCCCAAGTGCAATACTTTACATTTCTCCCTGTTAAAATTCATCTTGTTTGTTTTGGCCCAGTTCTCTAATCTGTCAAGGTCGTTTTGAAGTGTGATCCTGTCCTCTGGGGTGTTAGCCACCCCTCCCAGTTTGGTGTCATCTGCAAATTTGATCAGGATGCCCTTGAGTCCATCATCCAAGTTGTTGATAAAGATGTTGAATAAGACCGGGCCCAAGACAGAACCCTGTGGCACCCCACTAGTCACTCTTCTCCAGGATGAAGAGGAACCATTGATGAGCACCCTTTGGGTTTGGTCAGTCAGCCAGTTACAAATCCACTGATGCGATATTATTATTATTATTATTATTATTATTATTATTATTATTATTATTATACCCCACCCATCTGGCTGGGTTTCCCCAGCCACTCTGGGCAGCTTACAGACATAAAAAATTGTAAAACATCAGACATTAAGGGCTGCCTTCAGATGTCTTCTAAAAATCAGATAGTTGGGAGAGCGTTGCACAGGCTGGACACCACTACCGAGAAGGCCCTCTGCCTGATATGAGCACAGTTTAAGCAGACTTCTGTTCTCATTCATGCTGCCAGTATCAGTGTGGCCTATGTGTAATGATCATCCCCAAACCTGGCATTGAAATCTCCCAGCAGGAATATGTGTCCACAGGCTGGGACCAGTGGTGGACCTTGGGGTCTCAAATTTCAGCAGCATCCTCTCATGCTGCAGTCTAAATCATAGTTGTGGCATCCCTTGTAGCACCCAGTGCAACTGAACTGGTCCCCATCTTTAATGAAACCCAATCTACGTACTATGTGTACGTCTTTTTAAAAGGCTGCTTCCCCTGTGTCTGCTCTTTACACTCTTTCCTGAGATTTTCCAGTTAAAATCATGTTTATATTTCCCCCAAACCCTTTATTTCTCTCTTCAATTATCTTTTTAGTTCCTGATGGGTTCCGTCAGACTCGTTTCCTGTCTATTCTTCAAAACAAAATAAAACAACTTTGTCTCTCAGCTTCCCCATTTTGCCAACACAAAAGAAAAGGAAGTCATCTCAGAGAGTGCAGGGGCTTTTTTGTTGCTGGTTGTTGTTGCTGTTGCCTTATTGTCTGGCTTTCTCTGTACCTGCCCGCTCTCAAGATTAAACTAGGGGAAAGCATTTAGAAGCATTGTTTCGGGGCTTAGTAAGCCTGCCACAAGACTTCAGATGATCAAAAGCAAGAGCGTCTGGGAACCTGAACAACTTGTTTAATTTAAAATCAGTGATGCTTCCAAGTACACTTGACTCATCTCTTGAACATTTCCTACAATAGCCTCCCATTTGGGAGGGTCAAGGCCTAGAAATTCATGATGGGCTATATGCTAACTTCTGTTCAGTTAGTTGCAGGCTCACAGATGCTTCAAGGCACTCTGCTTACATCTGCTGGAGAAGACTGCATGCTGAAACACAAATGCATTCTTCCTTTTGTGTCATTTCACACCATCTGTAGACAAGACATTGCCTCTAGTGCCACCCTCTCTGTGGAATGCTGTTGGGACAGTTCCCTCTTTCTCAAGAGTTGGCTCCAGTGAAGCTGGGGGTGCAAGGGGGCTCCTGTTGCTTGTTGGGGATAGCAGCAAGGTTTCCTCCTGCACCCCAGAGCACAGAGAATCAGAGGAGTCCTACCATGCATCTGACATCAGTAGTGGTAGTGGAAGAGACAAGAGTTGTGTGTGCCACAATTGTTGTTGTTATTTTTGTTGACATCATTTAGTTGCTTGAGCATAACAGGGACTTAGAAGCACCATGTCCCCACCACACCCTCCCAAGCTAGCCTGCTGCTCTTAGGAGCAGTAGAAGACACTCATCCATTACCAGCGTTGAAGCAAGTTTCAACTACTAGTGGGGACAGTATCTGGACATGGAATGGTGTTGGGTGCCATCTTGTCCTTTGCCATGGGCAGGAAAATGCCTTTGATTGGCCCTGGCTATCTCTTCAGGCAAAAGAGATACTGGAAGATCTAGCACCTAGGGCTCCAATCAAAGAACAAACATGTGTATAAATCACCCAAGAAACACAGGAACCTGTGGAATGACACTTTTAAAATTGGCAACTACTGAATTAATCTTTTGTTCCTATTGCTAATTCAGCTGGACGTTGTTGGGGTTGTTATGCAGGGAAAGAGGGAGAAACAGTAATTGACAGGATATTTGTTGCTATATTCAGAATTGTGTGTTGGGGGGGGCATTTCCAGGGCTTTCTCTGGGACCCCAGCCTTCCTCATTACCTATGTCATCATACGAAGCTGCCTTACACTGAACCAAACCCTTGGTCCATCTACCTCAGTATTGTCTACATAGACCAGCAGCAGCTCCCCAGGATTCCAGACTGGGATCTCTCCCAGATCACAGATCAAACATAGGGCCATCTGCATGCAAAGCAGATGCTCTATCACTGAGCTACGTTCCTTCCACAGGGGCTGAAGTCAGGACAATGCTACCTTCTCTTTTCCTCATTGCTCCTTACCATTCCTGGTGTACGTCAATGCTTGCTTCACACCTAGGCTTTTAGCTAATTGCTACCAGAGGCACAGTCTGCGCTGTTTTGTGGCTTCACCTCTTTTCCTACTCTGTTGGTAACCCATTCTTGTTATGCCACACCACATGGCAGTCATTTTGTGACTAGCACTCAGCACTTTCTGAACATTCTGCATGAGCCCACACATCCTGAAAGGGTGGCAACCACTGGCCTAAACTGATGGATGCAAAATTTTCAAGTGGCTTTCCCAGTGGCTATACAAACCATGGTATGCCCATGGCTCCGTGAGTTAGTTAGTTAGTTAGTTAGTTAGTTAGTTTGCTAAATGTGAGATGACTTAATTTCAAGGTTCCCCTTTGCTTCACCAGTCTGAGATGAGATAATGATTGCATTAATATGAAGCGTATTGTTCGAAATACAGGCTTCTGGCATGTTCGCTCATAATAATGCAAGACCAAAACAGCTACAAGCATAGGAGTCTCTTGGTAAGTGCCTATAAGAGCAATAATATATCTTATCTGACAGTTATTGACAGCAAGGAGAACTCACAAGTGGCAGACTGTCCTCATTAATAAGTACCTCTTGGCCCAAAAGGAGACACGATGAATAAATGCTTTGAACAGTTTCTTTATGCTTGATGCTCAATATGAAATTTGTAGTGACCTTCTGGCTTTGCTTTCAGAACCATTATTTTTTTATCACTGTCTTCTTTTTACGCATTATTAATATATCATTTGGTTATAGATCAGGAAAGCTCAATTTCTCCATCTGAAGATGAAAATGCAAGATGAAGCCTGGAAAGGAGAAACAGGTCAGGGTTGTTTTTTTAAAACATATTAACATTTCAACTCTTGGTTACCTGTAATTAGGCTTTGACTTTTAATTGCTTGATTAATGGATTTAAAATCTTCTCGTCAACCAAAAAGGTACCCCAATTACCTGGGTTGTAGATTTTATATATTATTTGAATGCATGCACTTTTATTATGTATTTGCAGAGGTTAGCTGGGAGATCTGGGAGAATCAGGCTAGGATACCTAAAGATACTTTCATACCTTAGATACCCAGGCAGTCATTGCACTCTGCAGATACCATCTCATCAAGAGATCTGCTCTGTATCATGTAAGAATAAGATCCTTAGTGTAGAGGCACCAACCCTTTGGAACTTCTTCCCATTATAAAACAGACAGGTGCCATTCCTATTGTTTTTTCAGGACCTTCAGTATAGCATAGGACAAACGTCCAGACACCAGGCTTCTGAAGTGCTGACTGACGGTGTAAAAGCACAACACTAAAGTCATTTAAAACAACAAGGAATATGGGGAGATGAAGCAGACTTGTATGGACCTCCAAACTGAATCAGGCAGCCTACAAGACACCTCTGACTGAAGTGTTCTGCTTCCCAAAACACCTAATTGGGGTTCAGATGAAATCTTGTGGCCAGTGCACACCCCTATTATTATATTGTGAAAGTGGGTAGTGTGGTATCTTGAAACCCAAAGTGCCTTGGGCTATTTTGAACTCTTCATTAGGAAGAAATTTAACTCCAGAAGTATTAAATTTAAATCCGGAGGCAAACAAATCTAAAGCAATTCATTTTGTTTTGCAAAAAGCATTTCCATACACCCACCCCTAAAAAAAAAAGTACTCTAAATTAAATTTCCTCCCTTATTCTCAGAAGACATCGTTACAGTGAGGAACATTGAGCTAGCAATGCCTTTATTGAACAAACTGTACTTAAAGTACTGGAAATGTACAAATTACAGAGACTTCTTTGAGGCAGAGTTTTAAATAGGAAAAAGATCCCACAGGCTTTTTTTTTATTTGAGCCCGCTTCTCCATTAACCACACCCAAGTTGGTGGCACAATGGGTCAGTGCGTTTGGTTCTTAACCAGAAGTTTGATGGTTCAAGCCCACCCAGGGATGGCTGTGGCAGGATTACTGCATTGCAGGAGATTGGACTAAGACCCCCAGGGTCCATACCAACTATACAATTCTATGCTTCATTCAGCAAGTTCCCTTCCATCTTTGACTATGGGTGGTCCTACTGTTTGGTGCTTCACCTTGGCTGCTTTTAGCCCTGTACTGTGTCCACCCACCCAGGGTGATTATTGGATCCTTCTAGACAGAAAGGAGTATAATTTGACTTCCTCTTCCAACTGAGCCTTCCTTGAGTTCTTTTTAACTTCTTGTCCTTGGTTATTTTTTCTCACTGACTTTGATTCTGCCTCCAGGCTTGGGTCCTGACTTCTGGCTTCCTTTTTGATCCTGCCTCCTGGTCTGTTCTCCGCTCTGACTTGATCTTCAGCCCTGACTCCTGGCTTCGCCCTTTGACCCTGCCAGCTGGTTGGCCCTGTCAGTCTGTCTTAACTCTTTGGTTCTCTGACAGCTGATTGATCCCACAGCTCCTGATTGCACGCTCCACACGCACCTCAGACTGCTACCCACAACTCACCCCTGCCAATTAAGGAACCAATTTAGCTCCAGTGTTATGCACTTTATTATTGTATTTCTAATTCCAACTGCTCCCCACCACCAACTGCCCCAAAGAAAATGGAGGACTCCTTTGCCCAAACCACAACAAATGAAGTTATAGCGGTACTGCCTTTTAATGGATGCATCAGTCTATTTCTGCTAGGGATGACTGAATCTGTCAATTTCTGTTTCACTCAGGGTCTCCTTTTCCAGTCTTAAAATTCAGTTCTCCATGGTTCCATTTTTATATATATATATTTTTAAAAAACCTCTTGAAAATTCATTGACATTTTAAACACATTTTTCCTAATATACTCCTCTTCTTGTTTTTTGCCTAAAATACACATTTTTGCAAAGCATTTACCGCCCCCCCCCATACAATGCATTGGTGTGAATCTCAAAGGATTAATATGTTTCTGGCGCCCCCAGATGCCAGTCTGCAACACCACCCCCCAGGGAAGGGGAGCGGATTTATGGTAAGTGTGAGTTTGCTAGTTTCGCCTTCAAATGCAAACTGAATCAAAACTCTCCCCCATTGCTAATTTCCACTCGATGTCACATACACTTGACAGTGTATGCCAGAGCCCTCCTGTCCTGCCTACACTTTGGGAACAAAGGGTAAGCTATAAATTCAACTAATAAACTAATAAAAAGTTCCAACACACATGTTAGTCCTGGAGGTGTGGATCAGATCTACTTGGAACAGAATCTGCAAAGATTAAATTCTTCAGTGTTCCTAGTGCTCCCATACTAATTTCTTTGTCAAGATTTTTTACCTTATAGGTGAGGGGTGATTCATTATATATGTATGTGTGTGTGTGTGTGTGTGTGTGTGTGTGTGTGTGCATTTTATATATATATATATTATATATTTTCAATATGCCATACCCTGCCATGTTCATTCCCTTTACATAAAGGGCTCCATGTAGTATGTGTATTAAATATACAGGCAGCTATTAACTAAGCTCAATCAAATCCATGTGTTTAAGATCCAAAAAAGAAACTGTGAAAAAAATTAAATAGGAACTGTTAATTGGATTACAAGTTGTTTGCTTATTTTCAATGGTATCAGGTTACAAAAGTCCCAGAGATAAGGCAATGGGCAGAGGGGAGGGGAAGGAAATCCTGGATGAGGAAGATGAAATTGTAGGGCATATTTGTTTCCAGCACCAGCTGGCCCTCTCCTAGGACCCTTGGTAGAGAGCAGATAAGATGAAACAAACAAACCCCAATTAGCAGAGCTGGAGATAAATCTGGAAACCACACTAGATAAAATGCAGGTCCTACTCAATAGCTCTTGTCCCTAGCAGAACAGAGCTGAATTTATGAAGCATGTGAGGTAACCAGTTCAATTCAAAGTCAATCAAGGTGTCGATCGATTTAGGTCAGAATTAATGCACGTGCCTGCCTTTAACTTGGACTTTTAAAATTTGCTTTACATCAGGTAGACTAAAAACTTGCAGTGAGGCCCAATATGATGTCAGGGCTAAAGCAGGAGTAGCCAACGAGGTGCCCCCCCCCCAATATCTTTCTAGAATACAACTTCCATCATCCCTGATGATGAGCCTTGCAGTCTGGAGGTGATGAGAGTTGTAGTCTGGAAAGCACTAGCTTCATGCTCTGTTGTTGTTTTTAAACATATTTTTATTAAAGATTTCTTGGTTTACAAAAGTATGTGCAATGTCTCTTTCTTCAAGTTACATTTTCTACAGATCAGTTTCATTTGTTGAGACATTAATGTTACATTAGGAAGAAAAGGGGGGAATAGGTGATGGGGGGAATAGTGAGTGGGGGTGGGATTAGGTGACAATGTTTCTATTCTACTTAATGTATGTGTGGGGTTTTGTGTCAGCATCGCTTGACCTGCAACATCGGGGCCCAGTACAGGCCACATGTTCTCCTGCAATGATTTTGCAAAGTTTTTTGCAGATAAAATCGCTCAGATTCGGGAAGAAGTAGAGTCCAACGTGGGAGCAGGGCCGGGGCGGGAGAGTGCTAGAGTTTTGTCTAGTCAAGTTGAGTGGGATCAATTCCAATCTGTTACCTCCGAGGATGTGGACAGGCTGCTTGGACGAGTGAAACCAACCACCTGTCTCCAGGATCCTTGCCCATCCTGGCTTATAAAAGCTAGCCGGGAAGGACTGAGCGATGGGCTTCGTGGGGTGGTGAATGCTTCCCTCCGTGAGGGAGCCTTCCCAGACCCGCTGAAAGAGGCGGTTATTAAACCGCTTCTTAAAAAACCATCTTTAGATGCGGCCAACTATCGCCCAGTCTCAAATCTTCCATTCTTGGGCAAGGTGATTGAGCGAGTGGTTGCTGAACAACTCCAGGCACGCCTGGAAGAAGCGGACCATTTGGATCCCTTCCACTCGGGATTCAGGCCTCATCATGGGACTGAAACTGCCTTGGTCGCACTGGTTGATGATCTCCGGCGGGCTAGGGACAAAGGTGAGAGCTGTTTCCTAGTTCTGCTGGATCTCTCAGCGGCGTTTGATACCATCGACCATAACATCCTTCTGGACCGTCTTGAGGGGCTAGGAGCTGGGGGCACTGTCATACAGTGGTTCCGCTCCTTCCTCCTGGGCCGTGTTCAGAAAGTGGTGGTGGGGGATGAGTGTTCAGACCCCTGGGCTCTCACTTGTGGGGTGCCTCAGGGTTCTGTCCTCTCCCCCATGCTTTTCAACATTTACATGCAGCCGCTGGGAAAGATCATCAGGAGGTTTGGGCTGGGCATTCATCAGTATGCGGGTGATACCCAGCTCTACCTCTCTTTTAAATCAGAACCAGTGAAGGCGGTGAAGGTCCTGTGTGAGTGTCTGGAGGCGGTTGGAGGATGGATGGCAGCTAACAGATTGAGGTTGAATCCTGACAAGACAGAAGTACTGTTTTTGGGGGACAGGAGCCGGGCAGGTGTTGAGGATTCCCTGGTCCTGAATGGGGTAACTGTGCCCCTGAAGGACCAGGTGCACAGCCTGGGAGTCATTTTGGAATCACAGCTGTCCATGGAGGCACAGGTCAATTCTGTGTCTAGGGCAGCTGTTTACCAGCTCCATCTGGTACGTAGGCTGAGACCCTATCTGTCTGCAGACTGTCTCGCCAGAGTGGTGCATGCTCTGGTTATCTCCTGCTTGGACTACTGCAATGCGCTCTACGTGGGGCTACCTTTGAAGGTGACTCGGAAACTACAACTAATCCAGAATGCGGCAGCTAGACTGGTGACTGGGGGCGGCCGCCGAGACCATATAACACCGGTCTTGAAAGACCTACATTGGCTCCCAGTACGTTTCCGAGCACAATTCAAAGTGTTGGTGCTGACCTTTAAAGCCCTAAACAGCCTTGGTCCAGTATACCTGAAGGAGCGTCTCCACCCCCATCATTCTGCCTGGACGCTGAGGTCCAGCGCCAAGGGCCTTCTGGCTGTTCCCTCATTGCGAGAAGCAAAGCTACAGGGAACCAGGCAGAGGGCCTTCTCGGTAGTGGCGCCCGCCCTGTGGAACGCCCTTCCAGCAGATGTCAAAGCGATAAACAACTACCTGACATTCAGAAGACATCTTAAGGCAGCCCTGTTCAGGGAAGTTTTTAACATGTGATATTTTAGTGTATTTTTGGTTTCTATGGAAGCCGCCCAGAGTGGCTGGGGAGGCCCAGCCAGATGGGCGGGGTATAAATAATAAATTATTATTATTATTATTATTATTATTATTATTATTATTATTATTTGAAAAGGACTGGAGTAAATTTGTACAATACATGAACATTGCAAACATCTGAAAGCATTTGCAGGATTGCTTTAAAATATTCTGTTAGGTTATGATTTGATACCTGTTTATAAATATTAGAAGTAAGTTTTTTAAGTATGGAGATAAGGTAAGGTAAATAGGGTGATTAAGAAATGCTAAGATAAAAGTGATTACATATGGAAGTCAGGGAGGGGGACGGGATGAAGTCAAAGCTCAATCTGAGCAAAGATATATGTGATGAATAAATTTTATTTGGTTTGTTATAAAGGAAAAAAGAATTTTTTTGATAAATATTATATTAAAAATAATAATAATTTGAATTCAACCACCCACAGGGTAGCAGATTATGGTGCAGCAGTAAAACAGACCCAGCACCAGCATATAGGCTGGCATGGAATTGCAAAGTAATCACAGCATCTTTTCTTCCCTCTTACATTGAAAAGCATTTTATACTTATTTATGTTGTAACCACCTTGAGACCTGCGGGTATAGGGTGGTATACAAATGGGGTTGGGGGGGAGTCTATGCCCTTAACACATTAGCTTGTAAACTTTTATTTTGGGGGCATCAACACCACCATTGCCATTCTTTCTAGGTCATCTCCCCTAAATCATGCCCATCTGCAGCTTGCAAAATTCATGCAAGTTGAATGCTAGTTTGAAAGTGGTTTTTGTGTTTTCTTCTTTTTAAAAAAATGAATGGAATAAAACTTCAAAAGGTATAAGTGGCCACCTGCAAAACTCCCAGGCTGTCTTTGATCTGGGAAACAATGGCTCATAAAGAGGGGGGGTGGAGAGAGAGAAAGAAGAAAAGACCTCCTGTATTTCTATAAAGTAATGAAAGGAAATTATCTTCCATTTCCTTTCACTGGCTCATAATGATTCAGATTAGCATTTCAGAAGGATCAGGATGTAAATAATTCTTTGAGGAGCTCTACAGATGAGCATAGGCTGCTTAGCAATGTAGATTGCAAGCCTCTCTACACAGGGATTTTATTATCTGTGTTTTTTACAGTACCTAGAATGCTATAGAAATGTTAAATGGTGGGGGTGGGAGAAAAAGTTAATGCATTAGTAACTTGGCATTACCAACATACATAAGAACATGACAGCGCTACCTCCTGCAGATATTTGAAAAAAGCCAAGGTAGCCTATAAATAAAATAGAAATATATTACATACACAAAACAAATTTGAAACTTTATAAAAAACAATACCACAGTCTCTATTGATACAGTGAATTCTCTATCAAGGTTCCATTGGAGTAGAGGAGATAGACATATTCCCCTAGCCCTCAACATTTCTGAAGCCAAAGTCATCTCACAAATCTGTTATGGAGATCTCTTTTAAAAAATAAACCTGGAAATACTCCACATTAAATATCTTTGTGCTGTTTCTGAGCTGCCTAAGGCAACCATCTTCCATACTCCATTTGGAAGATAGTCTTTGTTCAGTGAAGGACAGGGTGCGTATCCTTGCCTTAGGTATTGGCTTAAAATGCCTAATTTAAAAGGGCGGACAGGGCCCATTTTAGTATTTTCTGCTTTCTAGGAGAGTCTTAACAACACAGTGACTCCATCTTGGAATTGAGAAATACTACAAGTTACTGATAAGTATGGTCTTTGTTTGGACATTCTGAGCTATTTATACTTTGAAGTCGCATCTTGCTCCATGAAATCTCATTATTTCAAATCATGGTGTTTGTGCTGATTGCATTTCAGCCTGTCTAAATGTGCCTCTTGGCGTGCCAAGCCTTTATACCATTCTGTACACTCTGCCATAGTTGGAAGGATGCTGTTGACAGCTCCCCTATGAAGAGAGAGTATGTGGATGTGCACTTGGTGTGATTGCATGAAACAAATATTTTTCAAAGCCAGTATCTGTAGCATACACACCATACAATATTTTATCCCTCACAAAGCTACAATTCCCAGCACTCTTAACAACCACAGGTCCCAGGATTCTTTGAGGGAAGTCATGTGTTTTAAACGTGTAGTGTTTACGTGGCCCTTAGCACCTGATAACAAATTAAACTGAAGTCAAGGAAAATATTGGCTATGTAAATCTATTTGGGTCATAAATTTCTTGGGAAATGCAACAAGGTCCTGGCCTGGTCTGCTAAGGTACTTGCTCACTGAACACTGTAAAATGATGCATTCAATCCCACACATTGGTCTAACCTTGGCGTAAATGTCTGCAGATTCAGCTTCTCATCTTGGTTGTTTTGTAGCACCGATGACTTTCTCGCTGTTCCAGAAGTAGCACTGAAGCTAATGATACCTAATCAACTCTAATGGGCAAAGATTTTTGCTGTGTGCATAGGCTAGGCACACACTTAAGTGACTGTTATTGCAACTATCCATAGAATGACTTGCTATTTAAAGGGGAAAATTGCCCTCAAGGCTGAAGTGGAAAAGAAACCTTTTTGTTTGTCCGTCTTGGTACAAAATCTAGATTGGATCTTCTATTCTAACACAGTGCTTCATTGAAGAGAAAGTGCCTCATTAAAAGTATCTATTAATAGTATCTATTAATCAATGGGACAGAAAATGCTTTACGTCCTAGTTTCAAAAGTGTTGAAACGTCTCTCTTAAGGGTCGATATTGTTTCCAAGGAATTAAAGCAAAATCAATAACATAGGCTTCCATTCTGGTTACAAATCATTAAGCCCCAGCTATATTTTTATTATTATTAAATAAACTTTTTAAGCCACAAAACGATGTCCTCATTAGGAAACTGGCCTCATAAAGCAAACTTTGCACACATAGACCCAGTTCACCTGCGCATCACTGAGCCAAGTTTGCCCATCAAGGTTACAGACGCTGATACCTTCACTGAAGCTTTGAACACTGATCCACGTGAACACCTGCACTGAAGAAATCCCATAAATATGGGTGTTCCCAAGGTCAGCTGATGAAAGTTGGTTACTGCAACATCGTTCTGAATGTTGGGGAGGGGGGAGAAGAAGCTGTGGAAAGAATGCCAGACTACATAGAAAGCTGCATTATAATGAGTCAGAGCATTGGTCCACCTCAGAGGAGGCTGGTTTATTAGGTCAAAAGGGGCACTGCTCCACCAGCCTCAGTCTCATAGAATGGTTGGACATAGAGGACTGGTGGGAGGAACCACCAACAGAAGAGAGCACAGGGCCCTGGGCTTGGTAGTGGGACCAGTGCTTTTTTTTCCCTAGAAAAAAAGTGCCAGTACACACCATGAAGTTGTGACAGTAAGTGCCACACTTTTTAACAACAACAACAACAGAGGTGCTGGTACTGCGTGCCCTTGAGTACCCCCTGGATTACAAAAAAGCACTGAGTGGGACAATGATGAGTGCTCACAGGGAGAAGAGGGAGAAGACTGGAAGAGAAGGTGTCAGAAGCTGAAGAGGTAACAGGATT
Source organism: Podarcis filfolensis (assembly GCF_964270895.1). Classification (NCBI taxonomy): domain Eukaryota; kingdom Metazoa; phylum Chordata; class Lepidosauria; order Squamata; family Lacertidae; genus Podarcis; species Podarcis filfolensis. The sequence continues at coordinate 11,068,937 of NC_139617.1, read as the reverse complement.
CAGTGAGTTGGGAGAGTCTGTGGCAGAGAGAAGTCCAGAATCATAGGCAGAAGCCAAAGCAGGTGAGTGGGAAGAGGGAGGCCAAGAGGCAAGGATGGGTTAGGCTGGTGAAGAGTCACAGGTGTCTCCCCTTCCTGCTGTGACAAGCTCCCCTCCCCCCTGACTCTCAGAACCAGGAGAGGAATGAAATGGGCAAAGCAAAGACAGACTGCATGCAGGCATAATCTCTGATTGCTTGCAAGAAGCCCAGCAGAGGAGAAGACTTAGATGACTGTGTGGAGGCAAGAAATTCTAGTCTCAACAACTGATCTCATGGAGTAGGGCCTACAGGGCATGAGCTGTTGTGCTCATTAGGCCTGAACCCCTGCGAAGTCTGCGTTTCTCTAACAAAGAGTTAACTTCACCTTTGAACTGTGTGATTTACAGACCGGCTCACTCTGTGACAAGTGACTGTGTCCTGAAAGTGAGTTTTCCAGGGGCATCTGTTGGAAACAGAATACTAAACTGGGTTGGCTCAGTGTGATCCAACAAGGCGCTTCATTTTTAAAAATTTCCCTGCACCTCTGCTCAAAAAAATTAAGAGGTTTCTTTTTAAAATATAAAAAAATAAAAAGCTGCAATGTATACTGCACACAGATGTGTTGTTCAGTTCAACATGAGGCACTGCAAGATATATCAAATGTTATACTTTTTAATCTGACAAACTTCAAAACCCACACACCTGAGGTGTAAGATTGTCAAAACCCAGAAGGCCAATTGGATTGCTTTCATTCGTTTTATTGTTAAATGCCAAGCTGGAGGCTGCGACTGCTTCCCTCCCAATCTGTCTAGCCATTTTGATATTTCCTGGATCTCATTGCCTTCCAAAGAGAAGTTCAGTAGCCTCAGGAAGGTGGGGAATGTTAAATCTTAGATTATTTCACAGAAGACTTCACAGCTAAGCTCCGAGCAGATATTTCTGTCTGCAATGTTCTTTGGTACAAAAGGTGTAATCAATCACATTGATGGACAGAGACAATGGCCATCCATTTAATGAATAGCTTTCTTTGTCTCTAAATCCCCTCTAGTGGTGTCTTATCTGAAGGAGCCCAAATGGTTGTATGCCAGTGGTGGAGATTCTGGGACCATCCATTGTGTTGTTGGACTCCAACACCCATCAGCCTCAGCCAGCATGTCTAACAGTCTGAAGTGATGGGAGCTGTAGTCCTGCAACATCTGGAGACCCACCAATTCCCCACCACTGTCCAAAATGAATTATTAAGTTCACGCTCACAACAACCCTATGAAATGCTTCACTGCAGTTTGCATGTGAATAGAAGTCCTAATATTTGTCTCTGACCACCCAATAAACCCATGGCAGGGTAATGCAACAGCAACAGAAGCAATAAAAATAACAATTATTATATCCTGCTTTTCTCCAGTATCAATACCCAAAGTGGTACACAAGAAACTTAACAATAAAGCTATATGAGCAAAATAAAATTATTAAAGACACACAATAAATGCTAAAAGCAGCATCAATTAAACTTAAAGCTGTTTAAGACAGCTTTCAAACATTAAAAGCTCTGTGAAAACATTTCAGTGCTCAGAGACCGACAGCACAGAGCAGAGCACAAGATTCTTAATCTCAAAGTCATGGGTTCAAGCTCCACGATGGGCAAAAGATTCCTGCATTACAGGGGTTGGACTAGGGCAGCCTTTCTCAACCTGTGGGTCCCCAGATGTTGTTGAACTACAACTCCCATCACCCCTAGCTAGCAAGGCCAGAGCTCAGGGGTGATGGGAGTTGTAGTCCAACAACATATGTGGACCCACAGGTTGAGAACCGCTGGACTAGGGGGTTGGACCATTGGGGGTCCTTTCCTATTCTATGAGTCTAGGATTCTGAAGTGAATCACAGAGCTCAAGCAGGTCCAGATAGATACCACCAGCTTCCAGTGACACCTCCTCCAGGAAGAGGGATGGAATTCCACAGAGAACTCTGCCAGAATTACAGGAAAGCAGCCCAAAGTCCCAAAGTAGCCTGAAGTGCCTTTCTTTCATGGATGCCTCACCTTAGTCCCCTGATAACCCCCCCTGAGTCCATCCCAAGCGCTGCCCTGAGCTCCATACATCTCTCATTCTCCCGTGGGTCTCAAACCCAGAATGTGTATGAGTGTATGAGTACTGTGTTGCAAGGGACCTCCGAGAATGCAAGGGCCTACTCAGGAAGAGGAAGATGTTGCAGCTAAAAATAATGACCCAGCAAGTGACCAGGAGGAAGGCTGGCAGTGAGGCTATAAACCTCTCTCAGTCACCTCTGCATCCTTGCCAATTTTAACAGCTCTCTATTGAGGTCATCAGCATCAGAGGCTGCTCACCCACTAGGTACTGGCAATGGCCCAATGAGAGAATGCAGTCCATGGCATAACCAGGTCCCAAGGTATTATGCGTGTTTAAGAGTTAACACTAGCACTGTAAACTGAACCTGGAAACAGGGCACCATTGCATAACAAGGGTGCCAAAACTTTTTTCAAAAAGGGCCAGAGTTGATGAAGTGAACATGCGTGAGGGCCGCCCCAAGTCGTTGAGCTTTTTTTAGGATTTTACCCCAGGACACATACTGCCACTGGATGCAATGAAAGCCCGTTTGGAAATGGCCGAATTTCCATCATGGTCATCATGAGAGGCCCTGATATCCCAGCGTCTACACCTAACTCTCGTCAGTAGAGATGGGGATCCTGTGGTCCTCTAGATACTATAGGTGTATGAGTCCTATTATTCCTATTATTCCTAAACGTTGGCTAATGGATTCCAGCAACATCTATAGGACCACAGGCTCCTTCCACTGGCTCTATATGCTAGATATACCCACAAGTTTGTGGGAGCAACTGCCAAGTCCACAGTAGATCTGACATCCAAGCAATAATAATAATATAATAATAAATTTTTATTTATACCCTGTCCTCCCCAGTCAGAGCCAGGCTCAGGGCAGCTAACACCAATAAAATTACAACAAAACATAATGGGGGGGGAACCAGTTTATTAAAATACGGGTTAAAATATAATTTTAAATGCAGCCTCATTTTAATAGTAGCCCATAGATCAAAACCATAAGGGGAGGGGAACATAAGGGTCAGACTGACTCCAAACTAAAGGCCAGGAGGAACAGTTCTGTCTTGCAGGCCCTGCGGAAAGATGTCAAGTCCCACAGGGCCCTGGTCTCTTGTGACACGAGTGTTCCACCAGGCCGGGGCCAGTACTGAAAAGGCCCTAGTTGGGACCTTGTGGCTTGGGACCTCCAAAGTGTTGTTATTTGTGGACCTTAAGGTCCTCCACAGGGCATACCAGAAGAGGCGGTCCCGTAGGTATGAGGGTCCTAGGTCAAATGGGGGATAAATATCAAAGCAGGAACTGCAGAGAGGCAAGGCTAGCAAGAAAGCCTCTCAAGCATAAAACAGATTGACTCATGTTGTGACCTCTAATCTCAAAGTCTCGCAACCAGGTGAGATTAGAAGACAGTGACTTCTCAGACACATATCACAATTGTAGAATGATTTCTCTGTGGCGATCCTCTAGAGCTGCTCTCTTTTAACCTCCAGGCATTTACTGAAGGCTTTTTTTCCCTGTTTGAGGCTGCTTGAAGCATTTGATTTTATTCTGCCAGTTGTCGCTGGGTTTTAAATTGCTGCTGTTTTAACACATTGCTTTTATAATTGTTTTAAGATTAGTTTGCAATGTGTGTGTGTGTGTGTCTTTTATTGCATTGCACATTCTTATACTTACATAAGCCACATTGGGTAGGAAAGTGGGACGGTGGTAACAATTCCATATATATATATATATATATATATATATATATATATATATATATACACATACACACATACACACACACACACACACACACACACACACACACACACACAATTCTTCCATGAAAGTCAGTGCAGTCCAAGGTTGTGTACATATCATACATTTAAAGCAGATGACTTCCCCCTGGAGAACTTTAGATTGTTAATGGTGCTGGGAATTGTAGCTCTCTAAGGGGTAAACTACAGTTCCCAAGAGTCTTTGGTGGGGACACCATGCACTTTAAATGTATGGTTGGTACACAGCCCACATCCAAATCTTTCATTAAAGCAGTAGTTCTCAAACTTTTTTCTCTGGGCTACACTTTCGGGGGGGGGGGATTGCTCATGTCACACTGAATTTTTAATGGATAAAAATACATTGGAAAACAAAAAGATACAACTCCCAGAGGTGCTTGATTTATAACACAGAACACAACTACTTTATATTATCATGAGACATCCATAAAGCATAAAAAAATGCAGCTACATAAGAACATGAATCACCCCCAAAATATAATATTTATTTTCCTTGAATGTTTCTGCCACACTTGCCATCAAGGGAGCCAACTCCTAGGGGCTGAGGTCCCTTCAGCACATACACTCCAAATAAACTATTTGAGGGCACGGAGGGGTGTCAAAGTTGATGGGCATTGCCATCCAAATGGTGCATGTGCACCACAGCTTGTGATAGATTATGTGGGGTGGGATTTACCTGCTCCCCACCCAATATTTTATTCATCCTCTACTGCCACACCCTTTGAGAACCACTGCACTCAAGGATCTCCTCTCTTTTCAGAGTCAAAATCCATGTGGCATCAACTGAGATCTACAGGTTCTTAGTTTGCATGTCCCTCATCCAAATCATACATGCCGTCGCATTCCACATCATACACAGGCTTGCAGAACACTGGCGGGCATCATAGTAAAGCAACCGAATGAAATCATGCCTAGGAAGAAAAATCATACAAAAAATGGTGGAGAGAATTACAGCCACACAGCTTGGGAGGCTGATAAAACTAAATGGCTCAGGCGCTGGTAGGAGAAATTCCCCAAGCAGTCCATGATTAGTGGGAATCGTGGCAGAGATGTTTCTGAAAAGAACAGTGTGCTAATGTGCAGTGACAAAATGCTAATTCCTGGCTCCAAGAGTGGCAAACATTTGGACATAAATAAATCCAAACATTAGGCAAATGATATTATATGCTGGCAGGGAAGAAAGGAAGAAATAAAAAGTCAGCGCATTAAAAGATTTGCTTCCCAAACCCAGACAATGCAAATGTGCAACAATAGACATCACTTGTTAACGAGGAAATAGGCAACAGGCTCCAATTTACAGAGATAGAAAACATTGACCGGTCAGCTCATAGACCACAGGAGCATGATAACTCTAGGAGTTACATGAAGCTGAGGAATTCACGGTAAGGCGGGAAGCAGAAGGCTGGTCAAGCATTGAAAGAATGAGTACAGTCATACCTCAGGTTACAGACACTTCAGGTTGTGATTTTTGGGCTGCGGACTGCCAAAACCTGGAAGTACCAGAAAGGGTTACTTCTGGGTTTCGGCAGTGGCGCATGTGCAGAAGCGCTAAATCGCACTTTGTGCATGCACAGAAGCACCAAATTGCAACGTGCACAGGAGCGGCGCACCACTGTGGGTTGCAGACACTGCAGGTTGTGAATGTGCATCCCGCACGGATCATGTTTGCAACCCGAGCATCCACTGTACAATGGTTTACATGTGGGCCAAGGTCTGTGTGTTTAGACACGAAAATCGCCACATTTGCAATGCAAGGATCCAGTTTAAGAGCAAAAGGGGAGGGTGGAGTTCAATCCTACCTGCCACCCTTCCTAAGGTTTACCACTATACAGCTCTTTTCCCCAAGGACTTTTTCTCTGCGTCAAGGTCACTTCCAGCATTGCAGTCCAAAGAAGAAAAGCACCTGGCAAGAGAAGCTACAGGGATATAGGATGGTTGAGCACTCCCCATCCCCTTCTCCCTTTAGCTTTTGAAATCACACACATACAAACAATTACTATGAGACTAGGGCAGTTCCATGAGTCAAGGATTTGCTGCTATCCCTAGCTGAGCCCTGAGCAGCTTTATATGTTATGAAATTTTGGGGAAGAGGATAGAGAAGTACAAGGGTTTCATCCTATTTCCCCCGCATTTGTGCATTGTCTGGAAGGGACTGTTTGGACATGACTGTTTCGTCTGGGCAATAATGAGAAAGAAAGAAAGTGAGACCTGCATCAAAATCTTTCACCGTTCCCGGCAATGGCGGAGCTTCATGCTCCAGCACTGGGGGGTGGAGAGCAGGCAGGGGCGGGGCTGGTGTGGCGTCCAGCGCGGGGGGGGGGGCAGCCACGATGGCACCCCACCAGGATCGCACTGTCAGGGGCGGTGCGCTCCCCCCACACCCCTCTTCCTCCGCCAGTGGTTCCCGGCACATAGTCATGACATCTTCCAGGATTCCATTCTGCCTCCCAGCTGGTTTTGCATTCCTTCTCTCACACACCCAAGTCAGTCAGCATTTCCTGCCCATGGAGCATGCTCAGTCCAAATTGGGCTGGGTTGGGGAGTGGGCCCCCATAGGGTCCCCCCCCCCTCAAATTTTTTCTGCCTCTGGTTTTCCTTCAGGCCTGTTGATAAACATCCTCCTTGTGCGAAGGTGCTGCTCATTTTTGCTACATAAAAAGTGGCACTCATGCCTGTACATCAGAAATAGAAGGAACAATGTGGAAACAAAAAGTCCAATGCTGTTCTCTCCGTTCCCTGATGGTGCACTCTCTCTCTCTCTCTCTCTCTCTCTCTCTGTCTCTCTCTCTCTCTCTCACACACACACACGCACACACACACACACAGTGCCAGATTTACATATAAGCTAAAGCTATAGTTTAGGGCCCTACTCTCTTGGGGGCCCTAAAAAACTTTCACTATTAATATACTTCTTCTTAATTGTATTTCAGCTCAACAATTACTTTGATAAAATACATATTTTGTTTTGTGCAAATGGCTTTAGATACCTATTAGGTCCATAAATTACCATATAGCATATATTCAACACAAAAAACAGCGACAATTTGTTGTTGACAAAGGACAGCTGGACGTACAAATGGCCCCATTACCTTCAGTAGCTGAGGGGCTCATCAAACCTAAATTTGCCCCCCCTCCTCACACACAAACACAAACACACACACACTTGTTTCTTGATTTTTACAAGGGATGTCAGAGAATTCCAGGAAAAACAGAATGTTCACTTATTCATCCCAAGAGAAATCAATCCAGAAAATATGATTAGAATTCACTGTTGTTGCTTTCATTCCACAAGCAATATGTAACTGATTACGTTTTTGCATCGCATTTTCTTTGCAGTGAAAGCAAGGAATGGGATGGAATAACATAGCTTGCATTATTTACATACAATATGCAATTATTTACATAAATTATGTAAGTTACATAATTTCACCAAACAAGAGAGCAAGACGAATAGTGCAGGATTGTTGTGGGGGTTTTTGCAGAATACAAAATGCAGTGGAATGGAAACAGTGCTGCGCACATCAAATATAGGGCAGAACAGAAAGCAATGTGTTCTTATCTACAACTAATTTAATGTGTAGTTGGGCAATATATCATATTGCTATTATTACTGTATTATTTATTACCCACTCTTCACCCTAAGGTCCCAGGGCAGGTTACAACAATTAACATTAAGCAAGCAAAAATTTCAGAAAGATTGGGGAAAATACAAAGAATATTTGAAAAAGCAATGCCCACATATTACTGCTTGGACTTGTTTTAATTAACTTCTGCAAATTGACATATGATTAGAAAAAAGATAATTACAAAGAGAGATAATAAGTAGACAAATGGAAACAGATTACTAAGGTTGATATTAGACCGCATAGAGGACGAAGGAAGTCAACAAAGAAAACACATATGAAATTTGGTTACATATATCACTTATTATTGAGATATGTGCTTATTTTAATCATTATTTTCTTCTTTTTTCTTTTTGTTAATATTGTTTTTTTCTGTTTTGTGTATTAACATCTTTTTATTATAATTTTTTTCACTTTTTATGTTTAATTGTTATATGTTTGTATGTCAAGTCTATCTGTCAGCATATAAATAAATAAATTTTATCTTAAAAATAACATTAATATTAAAACACAGTTATACAATATTAAAAACAGTTTAAAACAACCTAAAATGAGAAAAATAAGGTGGGTTCTAAAATGCACACCTCAAGTGTCAAAAGCCAGGACAAAGAGGAGCTCCCATAGGAGGTCAGGGTGAGATACCAGCAACTCCGGTCCCATCCGCACCATACATATAAAGCAGTATTGTTCCACTTTATGGCCTTTGCCCAAAGAATCCTGAAGTTCTTGTTGAGAGTTGTTAGGAGACCCTCTATTCTTCTCACAGAGCCACAATTCCCAGAGTGGTTCAACAATCAATTCCTATTCCTAAGAAACTCTGGAAATAGTAGCTCTGTGAAGGGAATCTGGAAGACTACAGGTTCCTCACCCCTGTTCCAAATCAATTCTTCTCCAGCCTGGTGTCCTCCGGAAGCTGCTGAACTACAGTTCCCATCATCCCATTCCATTATCCATGATGGTCGTGGCTGATGGAGGGCGCCAGGCTGGGTAAAGGTAAAGATAAAGGGACCCCTGACCATTTGGTCCAGTTGTGGCCAACTTTGGGGCTACGGAGCTCATCTCGCTTTATTGGCCAAGGGAGCCGGCGTACAGCCGGTCATGTGGCCAGCATGACTAAGCCACTTCTGGTGAACCAGAGCAGCGCACGGAAACGCCGTTTACCTTCCCGCTGGAGCGGTACCTATTTAACTACTTGCACTTTTTGGTGTGCTTTCGAACTGCTAGGTTGGCAGGAGCAGGGACCGAGCAATGGGAGCTCACCCTGTCGCGGGGATTCGAACCGCCGACCTTCTGATCGGCAACTCCTAGGCTCTGTGGTTTAACCCACAGCGCCACCCGTGTCCCTTGCCAGGCTGGGTAAGGTTGGTCAAAAACAATGTGCATGAGAAAGTTGACTTGAGGTAGCAGAGAACCAGAGTTCTGGAGTCCTGGAATCAGACCAGGGAGCATTGAACAGCCCTGTTTATTGGGACATTGTACCGTTGCTATAGCATGGGTAGGCAAACTAAGGCCCAGGGGCCAGATCCAGCCCAATCACTTTCTAAATCCGGCCCACGGATGCTCTGGGAATCAGCGTGTTTTTATATGAGTAGAATGTGTGCTTTTATTTAGAATGCATCTCTGGGTTATTTGTGGGGCATAGGAATTTGTTCATATATTTTTTTTCCAAAATATAGTCCGGCCCCCCACAAGGTCTGAGGGACAGTGAACCGGCCCCCTGCTGAAAAAGTTTGCTGACCCCTGTGCTATAGCATCTACCCATGGGAGCCATGTTGGTGGCATCTGAATTACACATTACATTTCGGGATAGGGAATCTTGATACAGGGACATGCATTTTGGGTGGTTGCCCTGGGTCCTTTGTCACTGATAGCTTTTCTCTTTCACAAGTTCTAGGTCCAAGTATATTTACTTCACAGGAAGGAAATGAATTGAGATTTAGATTGTTAGGATTTCCTCCAATACAAGTTTGAGGTAAGAAAATATGTCCCTAAGTTTGGACGCCTCAAGGCTATTAAGCACAAAACACTAGTAATAGCACATATTTCATAAAGAGAATATTCAAGATACTTATCGAGTAATGTCTGTTGTTTGCAATGGTTTTTTATTTATTTACTTTGGAAAAATGAGCTAAGGACAAAGCTGTTCTGATTTATAAACAGACACTACTCTATTAATACAAAAAAAAAAAGGCAAATGGCCATGTAGCCAATTTTCTGGAAGAGAAAGGTTGCATGGGTCATTTTTCTTCAAACACCACTACACCACAGGAGATCAGAGAAGAAAACATTTATTCCTGTAAGTAATGAGATATTTACAATAAACCCTGAATGGCAGTTTAAGAAATGGCGATTGAATGCATTGTACCCAATGCCAGTGTCTTTACTTATTCCATTCTTCAGACAATGAATGTTCATTCAATCCTTCTCCCTTGGAAACAATTATTTTCTTTGCTGCTGCCCACGAACAGTCTTGAGTGCATATTGTGTAGAGTTCAGGGACAACAAACTGCACAGTTGTTTAAATAGATTCAGAGAATGAGGAAATAATGAACATAAATACCCACACTTCCTGATAGGGGTTTATAGATTTTCAGTTCAAAACAGCAGCATGGTCATGGTTCTTATAATATATAGCAAGATTTACCTCTGATTGTTGGAAGTGGAGAGGATCTTAACTCTTAAAAAATATGTATGGCCTAACCTTGAAGTGGGGAACCTGGGACCCTCCAGATGTTGAACTACAACTCCCATCATCCTTTACTATAGTCTGGGGCTGATGGGAGTTGGAGTTTAATAACATCTAAGGGTCAAAGCTTCCCCAGTCCTGGCCTAACCAGTTGACTTGCTTTTTCATTTTACTTCTTTTCCAAACAATTTTTTATTGGTTTTTAAACAAATACAGATACAATAACCATTAAACATTTATGCAACAGCACATCTAACAGTGTTTGTTTTATACATTCAGGTGGTAGCCGTGTTGGTCTGACGCAGTCGAAATATATATAAAAATAATAATAAATTGTCCAGTAGCACCTTAGAGACCAACTAAGTTTGTTCTTGGTATAAGCTTTCGTGTGCATGCACGGTTCAGGTTACAAACGCTTCAGGTTACAGACTCCACTAACCTGGAAGTAGTACCTTGGGTTAAGAACTTTTCCTCAGGATGAGAACAGAAATCGTGCGGCGGCAGCAGCGGGAGGCCCCATTAGCCAAAGTGGTACCTCAGGTTAAGAACAGGTTCAGGTTCAGAATAGACCTCCAGAACAAATTAAGTTCTCAACCCGAAGTACCACTGTACCAAGAACAAACTTAGTTGGTCTCTAAGGTGCTACTGGACAATTTTTTTATATGTTTTATCCATTGTCTCTAGACATTCACTTACACATTCGACATTCAAACATATTACTTAACTCCTCCACTGAGAATACTGAGTGGTTGGTATAAGGTCTTGATTCTGGTCATTAACAGAGTTAAAGAAAGGGGTCCCTGTTTCTTGGAAGGTGTTTCTATTTGTTAAGCCTTTAATTGCCTTCCTGTGTCTGGTGAGACGCTCAGATATTGCTGTATCCCAGATATTATTTTTCCTTAATGTTCATGGGTATTTCAGTCTGGTTCTTCCACTGCTGAGCTATCACTTACTGTGCTTCATCTGGTAGGAAGCCTACTAGTTCTCTGTGGTGCAGAGTCTATGTCCAAAGACTAAGTCTATGTCCAAAGATAGTAGGGCTAAGGTAGGATTTGGAGAAAGGGGTTGGCCTGTGATTGCAGTTACAATCACATTCCCACTTCTAGAAAACCTTAGAAAAAGTCAAGAGATGGAACATATTAAACTCCATTTACTGTTTCCAAGGTTAATTGGTCCAATAAAAGATGCTACCACCATTATCTATTCTCTCTGCCAACTTACTGGCTTCCAGTAAGTTTCTGGGCCTGATTTAAAGTACTGGTTTGAAGTAGCATCCTTGATACAGGGATGGATGAATCTGTCAATTTGGGTTTCTCTCAGTTTCTCATTTTTCCAGCATTAAGTTCAGCGCTCCACATTTCCACATCAGCATGTGATTTGATTTGATTTTTAAAAAAGAGTCCTCATGAAAATTAATCATTCATTAATGTACACTAATGTACACTTCATATATATGTACACTTCATATATAATGTTTCTGTACACATTACTTGGCAGGAAGACTGGGAAATGTGGATTAAGTGCAACTTTCAAAGGCTGGCTGTGTTTTGATATGCGCAGTGCATCAGAAAGTGTGAATTAGGTTCACCTTTAGATATACAAAGTGAATCTCATTTGTCCTCCATCCCTACCAGCAGGTAACCATCCTGTTTCTGAGTTCCTACAGCTCAGCTCAAACCTCTAACACATCCACACACTGACATTTCCATCCCAATTTGTATGCAGAGGGCATCAGAACAGCCTAAGTTGGTTCTCTGTTATTTTATCTTGTAACTTCAGCTTTCAGCCCAGTTCATGCCAGCTGTAAACAAAATCCGAAAAGCTGCCCCTTCTGATGACAATGAAGCATCTTCAAGCTTCGCCACCCTCCCATCACACTTCATTTCCCTTTGTGCTTTGGGGTGCTACAGCCAAGAAATCAACCACTGCAGCAATGCTTCTCCATTATTCCACCGCCGCTGGAGGAAATTAAATAGGAACACAATTGCCAGGCTCGAAATAATCAAAATGTTGTTTGCCAAATAAACCATTGCACACTTAATCAAATCAAAGGCGCTCAAACTACAGATGCTGGAGCGACATATTTACCAACCAGAGTCAGATTGCAGAAGTTAAGCAAAGTGTTTTAAATACAGAGGGGAAAGCAAACCCAAATTACACATACATAAAGAAGCAAACACTAGATAAAAATGCAAGGATCTTCAACAAGGCGGGGGGGAATCTTTTTCATCCCAGGGGCTGCCTTCCCTCTTGAGCAACCTTTTGGGGGGGCCACATGCCAGTGGCAAAGGTGGGTAGAGCAAAATATGTCATACTGACACACACCCCTCCATACTCTATCCAGGCAAAGAAAGGCATTGTCACAATTCAAAGACGAAACACTCAATGGGACATGGAGTGGAGGCAAAAGGGGTATGACCTACAAGGGGGCAAAATCTAGGGAGAGTGCACGGGACCAGATAGGCCTGGAGAGTCATATTTGGTCCCTGGGCCAGAGGTTTCCCACCCCGATCTACAATATTGATTCCACAAATGGTTTGATTTTTTTTTTCTCTATAAGGGTGGCAGGATGCCTTGCATTGAACCAGAGCTGGATAACTTGTGATTCCCAACTCCCAGCGCCCTCAACCAGTATAGTCAGTATACCTCTCTTTAAGTTTTCTTTCTACTTTTTTCTGCACTTCTGCAATCCCTTGCAGACACCCACCAAAGTCTTCTGATACCTCCCTCTTCAACATGAATGGTGCCGTTTTGCTACATAAGCAGCAGCACTCATCATCCGAACATGGGAATTATTGTCATACTCATGCTGCAGATGGGAACCCCAATACTGAAAGTGGCCTTAGACCACTGAGTGAGCTCATGGCTGATAGGTTGTTCATATGCCTGTGTTCTTCACAGGAATGCAGGAAATTGCCTTATCCTGAGTCAGACCCGTTGGTCCACATTGACTGACGGCGATGTGTTGTTGGGCTCAGGAGTGTTGTAGGGAGAGATGGACAAGGAGGGAGAGCAGGAGTGGGTGACACTGGGCAACAGAGGCTGGAGGAATCAAGTACTTATGCATCCAAGGATAGAGCTGCCCTGGCTTGTGAAACAGCACCCACACTTCCCCCCTCCCTCCTAGGGAAAAGAGGGCATCAAAGGAAGAGGGCATCAGCCAACCACTAGAGGCCTGCTCATCCAGGATCCAGCAATTCTCCCATCACTGGGAACAGACACATCTTAACAAAGGCATTGCACTTATGCATGCTCCACGGTCTCACAGTGCACATGAGTCTCTCAAGCACCTGACCTATCCTTAAAAGAGTGGCAGAAGGTACCAAACCTGTTGGGACAACTCCATTGCTTCCACACAGATCTTTTTCTTGATCTTGGAATACTTAAACATGGACCACTGTTTCTATCCTGGTTGGCCCTGCCTTTCCTGTCCATCTAGCCCAAGTATAGCAGCTGCTGGGACTCATTATCTGTTGCTGGGCCTGTATCTCTTTTCTGCCTCATAAAGTAAGAGTCTCTGTCATCACAGGTAAGACAGGTAAGCCAGGATGCAGTGGTTTGTCCAGGATTTCAGAGGTCTGTCCCAGTCATACCTGGAGATGCTGGGGATTGAACCTGGGACCCTCTGCATGCAAAACAGATGCTCTACCTCAAAACTGCAGCCCTTCACTTGATGATTTTCAGGTATCAGATTTCGTCTTGTGGTGTTTTAAACACCAGTGTGAACACCTGTGTTTAGTACTGTGTGGTAAGCCACCCTGTCCGTGTTACTAACCAGCAACAAACCCCATTTTTAAACAAACAAACAAACCAATCCGGAGCCAAAAAATATGGTACACAGTTAATTCACCTGGTAGGCCAGACCTTCCAAGTGTCCCTATTTTCCAGGGACAGTCCCAGTTTTACAGAAGCCATCCCTGTTTCTGATTTGATCCCAGAATGTCCCGCTTTTCCTTAGGACATCCCTATTTTAATTGGAGAAATGCTGGAGGGTATGGAGTTATGTGACCCCCACAGCCAAGGAGATAACTATACAACCTTTAGAAGACATCTGAAGGCAGCCCTGTATAGGGAGGTTTCTTAATGTTTCGTTATGTTTTCATATATGTTGGAAGCCACCCAGAGTGGCTGGGGAAGCCTAGGCAGATGGGTGGTATATAAATAATAAAATTATTATTAATAATAATAGGGCCTTCCTATTTTCATTGGAGAAATGTTTGAGGGTACGTGGCAGGCTACCTCAGTGACATCCTTCTATCTGTCTGCCTGCCTTTTTCCCCATCTGCTCAACAATCTTGAAAGTATATTGTTTTTCAAACGCCTGAAAGAGCACTCCAGTATCATTAAATAACCGCATAAGAAAAAGCTCTTTGCCGTTTGACTATTTAAAAACAATCCTTGCTTGTACTTGGAACATTCTTCACTCTACCACAACACACACACACACACACACACAGAGAGAGAGAGAGAGAGAGAGAGACTTGTGTCATTCCTCAGATCAATCACTTCTTCCTGGACAACATCCAGTCATTTTACCTTGTAAGAAGTAAATCAATCATCTGATTTGCTAATGTACACTGGACCAATGGAGCACAGGAAAGATAGTCCAGGAAGGCGCAGTGTACAACTGCCTATTGCTAAAAATGAAGGAGGCAGCCTTCAAAGAATGGTTTTTAAAGTTGCTGAACGCTTGAGGGATCAGGGGCCAGCATCTACAAATACCTGACAAGGCCGATGCCTCCATCAGAGAGGCCATATCTGTCACTGTCTATGTACCTGCCATCTCTGAGTGATGGGAAAAGGAGGAGCAGCCTCTGCGTGCATGTATATATATGGGCCAGAGCCGGCCCTACCATTGAGTACAGTGAGGTGTCAGCCTTTCATGGCTGATGCTGGAAGGCAAGAAGTGGTAACAAGATGTTGGTGGGACACAGCTGTCCTCCAGATGTTGTTAAACTGCAACTCCTGCCTGCCCCACCAACCAACATGGCCAATGACCAGGCCCAGGAGTCACATGCAGCCTCCCAACCATCTCTATCTGGTCCTTGCAACTACCTACATGCCACACACCTCACCAGTCCTCCTTGATTGTTTTTGCCTGGCTGGAATGTGTCCTTGAACTCTGACTATGCTTCCTGCTTCTCTGGATGAGGGATAAAGGGAGGGGTGTAGAAACTAGCCCACTGTGCAAAGGCAGTGTTGGCATTCACAGCTTCACCCACTATTGCCTCTGGCCCTGCCCATCACTCGCATGAAGCTCTTAGAATACCCCTCAGAAGGGAATATGAATAGTGGTGGAAAGAGTTTCCCATTCCTTGGGTACATTTATCAATTGCCATGCAAGCAATGCTTTTTAATAACGTAACAGACTGCACTTGTAGTCAAGGTTTCTGCACAATGGAGCTCCCAACTTCATCAATGAAAACAGATGTAGGATATAATAATTTTACACTCAGACCATATCTAATTCCATCTTTGGCTACTGGAAGCTGCTGCTAATGTACAACATGGCTGCTTGCCATAGAGAGCAAAGACATATGAATTATTGCAACCGCTTTGCAAAATCCCCTCATCTTTCTGCACGTCAAAGCTGGATTAATCATTATGATGAGTAAGATGTGGATCAGGGTGCCAGAGCTCATGCCTTGTCTTTTGCAAGAGAGTTGTCCTTTGCTCACTCTGCCTGTGTGATTGCACACCCTTCACTCTTTTTTTTTAAAAAAAAAGCACTTGTCCAGATTTCCCCCCAATAGCTTTGCACTTGTCCAGCTTTGCCTATGTGCAGGCACCTAACAGTGGATAGGAGCAATGGAAGCTATCTTCCACAGAATCAGGCCACCAGTCCAGCTAGCTCCGTATTGCCCACACTGATTGGGAGTTGTTCTCCAAGGTTTCAGACAATTGAGATTCACAGCACCACCTAGGGAAGCCAGGAATTGAACATGGAACCTTCTGCATGCATAGCAGATGTTCTACTACCAGGCAGCAGTCCCTCTCTAAAGGGATTTAGGAAAGCAGAAAGCTGCCTTACATTGAGTCAGACCACAGTTTCATCATGTCCAGTGCAGACAACTTCCAGACTTCCATCCAAACTTTTCATCAGGCTTTCTTTTGTGGAACTGCCTCTGAACAGGTGTGTGTGTTTGGTCCTGGTGCTTCCTCCAGGAAAACCTGTATTTTACCATTGAAACCTGATTGCCTTTTGTTCCAATTTAGTGGAAAAAAATGCTGGTTTTCCCAGGGAAAGTGCCAGGAGGGGAAAAACCCCAACAGCATTTGGATGTGGCACAAAATAATGCTGGATTTAACTCTATGGAGGCCCTTAAGCAGACTTGAGTCAGTGGGAACTCATGACACATTAACTCACAGAAAGCTTAATGCCTAGAGGTTTCTCATGCACACACTCTAGTGGGATAACATTGAATTAAGAAAGGTTGAATGTAATTTTCTTCCAAGATCAAATCAATGTTATTTTGATCCATTGTTGCAGGGCCCATAAGAGGCATAGGACCCATAGGCTGGTGCCTACTCTGCCTATTTGGTAATCCTGCACTGGCACAAAAGGAAATATGGACGAGCCTGCTGACTAGCACCAGCTCTTCTTGGTTTCAGGAAGGAGTTTTTCTGAGCCCTACCTGAAGATGTGAAGGATTGAACTTCGGACCTTATATGGACAAAGCTCTACCACTGAGCTGGTGGTCATTTCACATAATCATTGGGCACTTTGAAATTCCTTAGAGTACCAGTTCCCTGTTCTCGTCTCTGGTTGACATCGTGTTGGATTGCTGGACTGATGTACCTGTGGCCAAATCCAGCTAGACATTACCAATGATCATTCACAAAAGGCTGCCTCATGTAACTCTAGCAACTCACTAGGTGAAGAATGTCTTGACAATAAGTAATTAAAGAAGAAGCCCTGCAAAATTAACTTTCAGGAAGTGAACCATCTATGCCCTTTCCGTGCCAACATTTACATACAGTTTTAATTGAAGACAATAAATGGACATTTTGACAAGACTCATTACAGCTAGGCAGACCTTGTTATATTCTGCCTTTCTGCCTTCTTATTCCTGGCAAAGAGGCCAAGAATTATCTCTTTTTTTCACTTCTTGCACATAAAAGCATTTTTTTCTTGGTAAAACTTTAATTAGACTTTATTCATGTCAAAAGCAAGAGCTGGCTTTTAAACCTAAACTGAGTACCCATGGCAAAAATAAAGAGGGGGGGGTTTATTTTCTGTTATGATTCCCCACTCAGTTTAAAGAAACTTCTTGACTAGAATCAGTAGAGGGGCATATTTGATCTTGATAGATTTATTAATTATTAAGGCACCACTACTGGCAGGGGGTAGAATTCAGGCTTCATTTCTCCCCCACCCCAAAAGTATATATTTCATTATACCACTGGCCTACAAGCTGCTTTTAAGATTACTTGATTAATCATGGGTTCTTCTCAATGCATAATTAAGTAAAAGTGCAACAAATTTACACTGATTTAACTCTTTCCCCCCTCTGTGGCAACATCACATTCATATTTAATAAAAACCATAGAACAAACAGGAAAATGCAAACTCCCCACGCTGTCCACACTTATGAAGGTAGTAAATCAAAGATTCAGCGTCAAGCCATTTGAGAGAGAAACAGCAATTAAAAAGATAGTTCCTTTTGGAACACACACTTTTTTTTTCTTGCAAGGGAAAGAAACTTTTTATTTAAAGAATCAAACAATTCCAGGGGGATGCCATACGGAAGCCATTCATAAATCCAAATGTCATTGTTCTAGCAACAATTTATTTAATGAACTTCCATTTGGAAAGCTTACAAAACCAGTTCTGCATATTCAAACAGAGGCTCCAGTATGTTTGCATATGCATAGTTGTAGACGTCTGTTCCCATGCATGCATTAAGTTCAGCAGGGACCTTGTAAGTATCATAAGCATAATGAATCAAACCATTGGTCCATCTAGCCCATTATAGTCCATACCATCCTTCTCCAGCCAGGGTGACCTCCAGATTATTTGGACTCCAACTCCTATCTGCCCTAACCAACATGGCCAATGGTCAGGGATGATGGGAATTGTTGTCTACACCAGGGGTAAGCAGAAGCTAGATCAGGATCTACTGGTAGATCTCTGGCTAAATCTACATTAGATCGGCAATGGTTCTCTGTATTTTGATAGCAGCAACAAAATCACATTCCCCTCCTAAATTAGGTGGATGAAGTGAAGAATGCTAACCTGTTGTGGGTAGTGTGAGCTCAGTACAGTCCTCGTACTGAAAACAAATTGTTAGCTTCTGTGCTCAGAGGCACCCTGTTCTTTGATTCTTACTATATGTGTTTTCTCCTTGACTGTAGTTGGTGTTCTAGTAATCAAATAAACAAAGTAGATCTAACAGGGCTGAAGTTTGCTGACTCCTAGTTTACAATATCTGGTCAATATCAACCAGCTATTCCCAACATGATCTAGATGACATCATGTTGTGGATAGCTGGTCTACACTGATTGACCATGACTCCCCTTCCTGGAGTCTTTAGTAGACTACCTGGAGATGCCAGGGATTGAACATGGGGTCTTATGAATGCAGAGTACCTGCTCTGCTCCTCTTCCCTGTCAACGACTCATCTTCATCAACATTGATTGCATACATGGATCTCCTTGGCTGAATTACTGTGACCAGCTCTGAGTTCAAACTTAAACATAACCCCCCTTTTATAGTCTATCTGTAGCTATCCACCTTGCCCTTACTAAAAAATAGGGGAAAGCACCAAGGGCCTTCTTAGATGGAGTTCATTCATGCCGTACATTTAAAGCATGTTACTTCCCCTGAAGAATCCTGGGAACTGTAGTTTCTTAAGGGTGCTGGGAATTGCAGCTAGATTCTGGGAGGGGGAGCCATGTGCTTTACATGTTGGTGATCCTCAGGGTCCCATCCAACTCTACATTTCTATGATTCTATTAGGATAGCAAAAATAATGAATATAAAGATGGCTCATATGTTTCATACACTTCCTGATTGGGTTTACTGAACTCAACATTACACCTCACAATTTTACAAGTCCACTGAAGCAACTTAATGTCATTTGCATCCCTGGATAACTCTGAAGCCATTCATCTAAATTTTGTCAAGGTCATGACCAGACAGAGGAAAAGGTTGGCAAATTAAATCAACTTAAAAGAAAGAAGTGTCTTTCAAAGCATTATTATTCCCATATTGTGAGCAAGGTTCTTGATTCTGGGAAGGCTTGTTTTAAACTAACATGCGGGTTTATGGCTCAGGGAAGATTGGAACATGTCATTGCACAGCTCATCCTGTTTGCCGTGATGCTACCTGAAGCTCAAATTGCTTTGAACTGCTTTCTATTTATTAGAAGATTTATGCCTCATACTTTCTGTCCTGGCATCAGGTGGCTGGCAGCAATTGAATGAAAACAAAATAATAAAGCAAAGCAATCCATTCCAGAAACTCAGTGTATGGTGTAAAGGTTTTCAGTGTCAGTTGGAGAATAGTCAAGGGATAGGAAGCCTATGGCCCTCCAAATGCTGTAAACTACAATTTCTATCATCCCTACCCATGGACCACATTGGCTTGAGCTGAAGGGAGCTACATTCCAACAACAACTGAAGGTTGCCCACTCCTCAAATAGCCCTTGAAACTCCTAACCCAGGTGTGAGAAATCTTTGTCCTTGAAGATGTTGCTGAACTACAACTCCCATTATTCCTGATGCAAGGGCTGGTGGGAGCTGTAGTTCAACAACATCTGGAGGGCCAAAGATGTGACCTACTCTGGGACCTTAGGGTTATCAGCAGCAGCAGTTGCAGTTGGCTTTTTGTGTCCTCTTGCTACCTTATGTGCTCCAAGATACTTTTGTGTCTCACTGGAAGGGGAAAATCAATTCTTTTTTCAAAGAACCCTGATTCAATCCCTGGCATCTCCAGGTAGGGCAAGAAAGACTCTGATCTGAAACTCTGGAGAGCTACTGCCAGTCAGTGTAGACTGCACAGATATAGATGGACCAGAAATCTGCCTTGGTCTAAGACAATGTCTTGTGTTCAAAGAAACAGTGACAACGTCTTCATTCTGTATGTTTTGCTCCTCCCCTAACCTTGCATTTCTCAGCATAGTCCATAACATAGCTCTCTTTATTCAACTTCCATTCCTCAGTCACAGTTTATTTTTCATGTGAGGTTCCATTCTTTTAAAAGGCCCTTAACAGCAAATGACCGGGAAAGAGGACTGGCTGAAGGTTAATGTCTTTAATCTACATATCTCCTCTCTGAAAATGTAATCAATGTAAGATCATGGAACGGAACTGATGCTGTTCCCAGTAAATCTACTTTATTAGGAAGTTGCATGTCAGACGAGTAATTAAAGTCTTCTTTGAGCTTTATTAGAGTAGGGGAGAGGAACTTGTAAAAAACTATCAAGTTCTGCAAATGCTCATTCCATGGATTCCTCTGCTCCTAACTTGCCTGAATTGTGTTCATCTCCCCTGGCTGCATTGTATGGAGAAGCACGATGGCATGGTTTCCTCCATAGGCCTAGCAAGGACCAACTAGGGCATGAGCTGCTCTGACAGCAAAGTTCAGAGACAATTTATTCTCAGTGATTATTTCCTATGGGCCACCCTGAAACTTGGCAACTCTCTTTGGGTTATTATTATATCACAAAACCGGGCTGCATATGTATATACACTACTCAGAGACAGTCTAGACATGGCATTTATCTTTTTTTTTTTTAAAAAAAAAAATTATTTCCTGATAAATGATACAGAAAATAAAAGTAAAATAAACAAACAAATACTGATACAAAATCAACCAAAAAACAAGCAAACATATACAGCCTACACTACAAACATAAACCCTATACACCCCCGTGACTTCCCTCCACCACGACTCAACTTCCTTTAGTTCAAATTTGAATATTGTCATTGCATTCTTTGGATAATACATCTTATATCCATTTCTAATTTATATTCCCTCTTATACTTTACATACTTAATCCATGCATATCAACATATTCTTTTTAGAGCAGTGTTTTTCCATATACTGCTTGAAACATTAGACATGGCATTTATCATGCTCATCACACATTTCCCATCCCCACTGAACTCGCTGCATAACTTTCCTTGCCTTTGCCAGCAATCTCTATAGGAAACTCACTATGCCAGCAATGGAGAACCTGTGGCCCTCCAGATATTATTGAACTCCAACTCCTATCAACCCTAGCCAGCATGGTCAATGTGAGGAGATTTCACCCCTCCCATATCCAAGAATCTCCTGATGATCTCTGCTGATTCTCCAGAGAGGAGGAGCGGTGTTCTGCTCTCTACTTATTCTGCTCCAGCACCACATCAAAGAGTCAGTCAGTCAGTCAGTGTGTCGGAGAGAGAGAGACTGAGTGTTACAGATCGTGTGTAGAGATAAGGTTGCTGCTAAGAGCAGTTGCAGACACTCAGTGTAGTGCAGCATTCATTTATGCTTAGACCTCATTAAGCTTTGTATATAGTTGTATAATAGCTGTAGATAGAATAAAGAAGATATTCTACAGAGCTGCTCTCCGAGTTGTTTATACTCTGCTATACTCTGCTGTGCAACGACTGTCTTCTTGTGGAAGTGAATCCGGTGCTCACAACTCTAAGCTGTGAGTCCACAGCACTTTGACCTGTTCCTGTGCAGAAGGTGGTCTCTGGAAGTGCTACCCAGCTTGCCTGGCCCAGTCGGGGCTGAAGTGGATGAGTCCAGTTGGTGGCACTGGCTCAAGGGCGATGCTGACACAATGGTCAGTGATAATGGAAGTCTAGCAATTTCTAGATAGCCATGTTCCCCATGGTCCATAGCAATGGTGAATAACAGTGAACTCTTATCAGCAATGCAGCCAGGGAAGGAAGGAAGTGTTTGAAATACAGGTGGCCTAAAGAAAAATGCACCTCAAGTATTCTGTGATACTCCATCAAATCCCTGGGGAGAGCATTTCACAAACAGGGAGACACTGCAGAAAAGCCGTTCTCATGCTGCTATTCTCTGAACCTCTCACAAAGGAGGCACACGACACAAAGAAGGGCCTCAGAGGATGATATGGGGGGAGCTTTTATCAGACTTTCCCTCTACGTTTCCCCCACCACCGAAAAATTAGAACACCATGGGAAATATAGATGCAATATCTAGGCCAGTTCTCAACTGACATGTCATCAGGTGACAACTTGCATGTCTGAATGAGTATATGGAGATAAGAACATAAGAAGAGCCCTAATAGATCTGGCCGGTGACTCTCCTAATCCAGCATCTGGCCGGTGACTCCAGCATCTTGTTCTCACAGTTGCCAAACAGATGTCTGTTGAAAGCCCACAAACAGGATCTGAGCACAACAGCATTCTCACCTCCTGTGGTTTCCAGCAACTGCTACTCAGAATCATACCGCCTCCAACTGTGGAGGTACAATGGATTAGCCTTATCCTCCATGAATTAGTCTATTCCTCATTATCTTTTATAGCACTTAAAGAGAAAGCTTTTTTTTTTATTCACAAATGCAGCTTCAAGAGATGAGAAATCAAGCAATGTCCTTATTTGTAGGAACCTGCTCTTAGTTGATATCATAAAAGCTTTTGCTTAAATGTTAAGGACGAACAAAATATATTTTGGGCAGACATTACTGTGCCTTAAAGGACATTTTCTTTTCCCCTCTCTAACCCTTATGAAGTCAGTTGCCTCATAAAAGGAAGGATAAATACCTTTCTGAATTTACAGTCAACTGTGTTGACAAAATGTCAACAGGGAGATGCCAATTAGCACAGTTTCCAATGACAGTTGTTGCATCTTGCAAAGAAACATGTACTCAGGGAAGCATGATGGTCGTGGATTGAATGTATTCTATTTTTTTAAAGAACAGGCTAGCTATTATTCAACAAAGGGTGCCAGTATGTGAAGGATTTTAATTTAGGGTGACCTCTCTGAAAGTGTGAGATTACTGAAATTGAGATAGCTAATTGGAGACAGCTCTTTAAAACTGTTAGGCAAGATTCTAGGTTGTCAAACAAGAAGGCCAGCTACACCAGGACACCAGACATAATAAGAGAATTTATTATAGGAATTGGATTCCCTTAAACAGAAATGCAATGTAAAGATTACAACAGGAGACCAAGGTTATAAACATTTCTATTGGTCAAGCACAGATAATGAGACCACCATTAGATCATTACAGATTACATGCCATCTGATTCTGTTGATAAGATTGAAACTGAGCCAACTTCCCTAATTTTCATATCCTATCCTATATTCATGTGCTAGCTGAGACTCTAACATCCATCCTGGTCATCTTAAAAATAGTTTCCTCAATGTCCTGTTCAAACCCACACTCTGAGATAATGTTTCACACCAGCTCTGAGTGTAAGCAAATTTATTGCTGAAACTCACAAGTTTCATGTTGCATAGTAGCTGTCACTTCTTCATCTATTATCCAAATAATACTTTGATGACTTCACAGTATCTTTCCACAATTGGCAAGTGATACCCTCACCTGGGTCCTAGCCAAGCTGTTTTGCTTCCTTATATACCGACCCATCTCAGCCTTTGCTAGTAGTTGGTCTCAGAACATCTGGCACCATCTTCCCTCTTCATTCAGCTAAACTAATTCAGCAATTCAGCATGTCTGCATCTTCTAAGCAGTTTATTATAAAACCCAGCCTGTTCCCTTTGCAAGCGGCTATAAGCACTTTAAATAAGATAGCTTGCAGAGCCTGATATTCAAACACCTCACCTGAATAATTTCAATCAATAACCTTAGAGTGAGTGGGGCTTGCAGTCTCACAATGCGTCTTTGAAACTGGGCAGAGAAAGCACTTTTGAATTTGACTCGGTTTTGCTTGATCAGCTGTTCACAAGCATCAACATTCATTCAGTTCATCCTAACTTTTTTTCTCAAGGACTTTCAACATTACACAACTAAACAAGCAAATTCAATGGAAACATCCAAGCCAGTTTGCTTCACTTGGAGACCACTGTTTATTCATTCGTTATTTAAATTTATATCCCACCCAGCAAGTATATAAGTAGCCTTCATTGACCCGGCATCCTCCAGATATTTTGGGCTAGGGCTTCCATTTGTTTGTTTATTTCACAAGATTTAGATACCACTTGATTGCAATGAAACTACAAAGCTGCTTACAAAGAGAATACAAAATTAAGATTATCAGTAAGAAAAAAACAGACAAAACAACTATTTCATGCATTTAAAAATAATTAAAGTCAATGATAACCTAAATATCAGATTAAAACACATGTCAATGCTCTACATGTCTGGATAGGCTTGCCTAAACAAAAATGTTTATAGCAGGCACCAAAAAAGACTGATCAGGTGCCTGACTGATGTCAATATGGAGGGAGTTCCAGACTGTGGCTGCTGCCACACTAAAAGATGGATTTCTTACAAATGTGAAATGAGTATTACAAGTATTATATGGCACCTGTAGCAATGCCACTTCCACAGAGCAAAGAGGTCAAGTTGGCCTATGAGGTAAGGTAATCTCCCATCAGCAGGTCCATGGCTGCACAAAACACCTAGAAGGCATGAGGTTGGTAATGGCTGCTATGTACTCATAGTGAACTCAGGTTCCAAGTATAGCTTCTTATATGCCAGAAATTGCATCCTTCCAGTACAAGAAGATGCCAGCAGGTTCAAGGAAAGTCCAGGACACCACACTGACTACCCATGATTTATCGAGGGGGAATTAAATGAGCATCTCTGGAAAAGGGTGCTCCTAAACCTCAGAACAGCAATCAAAAAAATCCCTCTTTTAAAATTGCATTTGCATCCAAGCTTTTTCTCCAAGGACCTCAAAGTGGCATTCATGGTTCTGTGCCACCTCTTTTAATTCCCAAAGCAACCCTTTGGGATCAGTTAGCCTGAGAGGCAGTGACTGGCCCAATACCACCCCCGGAGTTTCATCACCAAGTAGGGATTCAAACCATGGTCTCCCAGATTCTACTATGATATTCTAACTACAACACCACACTCTTCTTTCTTTTCTCTTGCCCCTGTCCAACATGCCTCACCTATTTATGGGACATAAAGAAAAGCCTCTCCCAAAGAACTTAAAATTCAGGCAGGTAAACTTGAGTCATATGAGGTTGTAGCAGCTGGCCAATCATGTGTGGTCTTAATATCAAAGGCTCTACCTACAACTTTATTTATTTATTTAGGTAAATTATCTACTTGTAAGAGGCAGTGAATGTATTTGCAACAGGCAAATATAACACAATTCTTATTTCTGATAGCTGCATCAGTCAGGTCCCTCACCTCCAATCACTTGCTAGAAAAGTATTAACTAGTATTAACTAGTGGCCTAAAATGATTGAGATGTGGGGTCTGATGCACCTCAGTAAGGAAGAAAGAAGGTCCACACATGAGGAGCCAGCAATGAAAATGCCTTTTCCTGGGACCCCACCATACAAGCCTCAGCTAAAGCATCCATGACAGATGGCCATGCAAGCTTTGCTTAAAAACCCCCCAGGGAAGGAGGCGCACCTGTACCTTTAGATCAGGAGTGGGGTACCTGTGGTCCTCCAGGTGTTGCTAGACTACAAATCTTATCATTCTTGACCATTGACCATGCTGGCTGGGGCCAATAGGAGCTGAGGTTCTCCAGCCCTGCTTTAGACCATATGATAAGACAAGCATCATAGAGAGCGCCCTACTGGCTGTGTATCAAGTGGCATCAATGCTGTAATTCCCAGGTCCCATTTTACCAGGAATCACAAGAAAGGGGCACCCTATTTCCCATGGCTATTGAGACTTGTTATAATGGGATATGCCTGGCTCCACATCCTAGGCTGCATAACGTTTTGCTGAGACTCTTCTGTGCTGACACATGATGTGGGTCAGCAATGGTGGGAGGACCACCAGCCCTATAGGAAACATCTGTGGGACATGCGCATGAAAAGGAATCTGAGCAACAAATATGAAAATTAATACTGTCAGAAAATTTTAAAAAAGAGAGATAACTAATTCAAGGGAATTTAGTGCAAAGTGTTGCATGTGCTATTTCTCTCCACGACTTTTCATTCTATCTGGAAGTCTGAATGTGCTTTTATAGATAGGATTTAAGGGCAGAGGAACCATATGGAGCTTATCATTCTTGCAGGAACCCTGAAGTCATTTCTCCTCCTCCAAGGGGTGTGTTGATTAGCCTGAATTTAATTTATTTTCCCTGAGGAAGAGTACTGAAAGCTCATCTGTATGGACGGTATTCTTGCAATTTTTTCCTTTTTTATCATGGGACCCATTTTGTCTCCGTTTTACTTTCACTACATCACTCGCTTTCTTTTTTAATTTTGGCAACGCATCTTCCTGCACATGTCCAAAACTGAGCCTTGCTACAATTACTACTTATGGGCAAATGCATCAAATGCGGGGGTGGGGAGCGCTGAGGCAGAGAATCAAGCAAGAACAAAAAGAGATTGTCAGTGCTGATGGAGCCAAAGCAGAGCCGAAACATGGGCTCCTGTATATCATTCCTGATACTACTACTGTGGTTTTGGATTCCTCCTCATACCAGAAGGGTAGGACTAAAACAGCATGTGCATATTCATGCAAGTTGATCAATCGCTTCATGATTCAGGGGAAATAAAGAGTGTGCAAGTTTACAATAACATGGAATCAGGAGACTAACAGCATATCACAAGCTAAAAGCAGACGGGAACTTGCAACATTAGCAAAGCAAGACACACATAGCATGTCTGGGCAAGAGTTCTAAACAGAAAGGTGACTGACACAAGTTTTTTTTTTTTGCTTCGTTTTGTTTTGTTTTTGTGAAGGACTGCGTGACAAGTGTCTAAGTGAGGATTTGGAGACAGGACGTGGTGTACTGTGTCAGGAGACTAAAATTGCTGACTGGGCTTAAACAGGAAAGCAATAATTGGGCTTGCCAATCAGAAAGAGACAGCCCAAAGAGGATGGAGATAGTGAAAGAGGATAAAAGACTATGGATTGATCAGCACATGTGGTAGAGAGATGTGTAATATATGGAACAGAGGAATTAAGTGCAAGAAAGAAGCAAAATAGCCTTTGTATGTGTTCTTTATTCTTTTATTACTTACTTACTCCCTTATTCTCATACTGTTAACATAAATTTAGCATTGCTTGGTTCAGAACATGGTCTCCAGTAGGCACCATACTGGAGAGTGTTTAGGTAATACTATTTAAAAAGCCCATAAAATAAAAGCAAACAATTAGACAGCAACAAAGCAATTATTCAACTGAAACATCTGCTTTGGGGGTCAGCAGCAAACAACAAAAAGCAATCTGAAAGCCCATTTATAAACTAATGAAAAGCCAATAAAACATCAAACATGAGACTGGGGGAGCTGATAAGGCAGCGCCACCAAAATATCCCTGTGGCTAGTTCACCTCAAAAGGTGGGAGGGATAGGAACTGGGCCTCTGATTGAGCAGGTTTATTTGAGAATCAGTGGCCCTTCAAATACCCTAATCCAAAACCATTTAGGTCCTCCAAGTGTTAAAACCAGTTCTTTGAACGGTGCCTGAGCCATACACAGAGACAGGTGGGGAGACAGGAGCCATGGGGCCAGTCATTGCTAAGGACTGAAGAGGAGAAACCAGGATACAGGGTTGAGTGAAGTAAACCAAAAGTCAAGACTGAAGAACAAGTTGAAGCTGAAGGAGGCAGGGCTGAGGAACAAGCCAAAAGTCAGGACCAAATCACAACCTGGAGAAAAAGTAATGGAGCATGGGGGAAAACCAGGACTGAATAATAACCAAGACTACACCAAAGCTCAGGAAGACCATGTTGCTCAGCCAGGACTGAGTTGGAGCAGGAAACCCTTTGGACTCCTTTCTGCCCAAGAGTATACACACACAGCCTGAAGAGGCTTCATTGAGAAGTTGCCACCTGTAGTTCAGCCATTCACCACATGGGGCAGCTGCACACAGATGCAGCAGTTCCTGGCAACTAGCAAGATACTATTTATTTCTAGATCTAGCTGTATTCTGGACCAGGATAAATATCCAAACTGTCTTCAAAGGCTTTTCTGCATGAAGACCAGGAAATTACTGAGCCCACTGCCTGTTTTTTTTTAATCAGTGCCATGCTTTGGTTCCAGAAAGGCATCACTCCAGCCACATGAAGAGCGTGCAGTCTGCTTAAATGAGGACTCAAATGAGCATCACTGTGGAATTGTGGATTAACAGCTGAACACATGAACCAGGCTTATAGTCAGGCAACTTTTCTCAGTGTTGCCTTCACTGACTAGTAGTGACTCATCTAGGTCTCAGAGAGAGGTCCTTCCAATCACTAGCTACCTGGTCCACTTAACTGAATATATCAGCAAATTGACCCTGGAACATTCTGCATGTAAAGCATGTGCTCTACTATTGATCTAAGAATCCACTAACAGTAGCCTGCATCTGCATACAGATCTCTCTTCCTGGATCAGTGCATATTGGTTAAAATGCTTATGCACAAAATGCCAGGGTGTGTGTGTTAGAATCTGCTTCGTTTGCATTTTAATGTGAAGTTCTTTGGATTCTCCTTCCTAAATCAATGCATGAACCAAAACACAGCTCTCCTTTCAGGTTTGTACTTTTGCAATACAGTTCTCCAACTACACAGGTTGTATAAAAATCCATACCAGTGAAAAATGCAGACAAAAGGGCATATATAGTTTAATAATGAACACAAATGAATTCTCAGGTCCTGCTTGTGGGCTTCCTATAGGCATCAGGTTGGGCACTATGAGAACAGGATGCTGGACTAAACGGCTCATTGGGCTGATCTAGCAGGCTATTCTTATGTTCTTATCCCTATATTAAGAGAAATTAACACAATAATGTGATTGAATGTTCATACTGACCATAAATAAATCACAAGAGTATGTGGAAACAGGACATGCCAAACTTAAGTTTGGAAAAATAGGGAGAGTAAGATAGAAACTGACAGATTCCGCTATCCCTAGCATGGTGACTTTACCACAAACCTACAAGTCATCTTAACAAAACTTTGTGATGTCATGCCTAGCCAATAGTTTCCTTGAACCAAAGCAGAAGTGCATTTATATTGTGTCTATGGAACAGATGGATGCTGCATTTAGATTGGCTTTGCATGCAATATATATCTATTTCATATTTTCCACAGCTGTAGCAATTTGTACTCAGCGAAGTGTTGAATGCCTATAGGACTTGTGCTTACTAAATATAGACAGATCAAGATAAACGTTGGCCCTCTAATAATTTCCGATTTCTCCAAGGCGCCAGCCCTGTAGCAGCAGATTAGCAATTTCAAGGTGTATACATAGAAAGATTGTTTTCATGTTTATCAATCTGCATATTTAAGCAGCCCCGTTCCTCTGTACGGTCTGAAATGAGATGCTCAATTTGGCTCTGATGTTTCACTGGGAATCAACATTTATGATTCACTGCCTTCAAATAAAAATGTGTGGCTTGGGTTTAGGGATTCGGCAGGTTTTATAGCACTGCAATGCAAACTGCACACTCTTTGAGACTGAGGAATGAATCCAGTGTTCAATAACTAACACAAGAAGAGCCCTTCTGAATCAGACCAAGGGTTTATCTAAATCAACATCCTGTTTCCCACAGCAGCCAGCCACAAAATTGGCTGGCTAGATGGAGTAGAGCCACTACACTAATAATCTATCAGGTGCTTACTGGAAGGGAGAGAGGGCATGCCAAGGCAGCAGGGAGGTTGATGTAGTGAAAGTGTACTGCCAGGAGTGACCGATTGGCTCTGCAAGCATGTTTGCACTGCACCAACCTCCTTGCTGCATAGCCTTCCTCTTTCCTTCCAGCAAGCAGCAGTGACCAGTCTGCCAGGAAATTTGTGCAGCAGCTCTGCCCCGTCCAGTGAGCTGCTTCTGGCCAAGCAGAAACCCACAAGTACAATTTGAAGGCAAGAGTCCTTTCCTACTCACAATCCACAATGACTAATATTCAAGGCATGCTGCCTTTAATTCTGGAGGTGGTATATAGACAGCCTGACCTATAGCTATTATGGTGCAGTCCTATTATCCAGCTGTGCCATCTCGGATTTCCCTACAGGATTGCTCATTTGAAAACTCCACAATGCATTATACTTTGACACTAAGTCATTCATCTTGGTCTGTTTTATATCTCACCTCTAGCACAGCATTAACTTACTAGGTGGCCTTAGGCAAGTCAGTACCTTCCTACCTCAGTCTTTCTATCTGCAAATTGGGGGCAATAATACTTACCCTGTTGTGGTGAAGATTACAGCTAGAAAATGCATGTGAAGCACTTTGTATGTTTAAAAATGTTAGCCAAATGTTAACCATTATTATTATTCATTCATTCATTCACTACCATCAATGTATAGGGCCCTTTACAAGGTTATATGAAGGCAGACAAATTAGTTCCCTGCCCCAAATATTTTCCCATCTAAATTTCAGCAACATAGGAAAGGCAACAGCTGTTTATCAAGGGCAATCAAAAGAGTGGCTGACCCTCCCTCCTGTTCTTTGTAGCATGTCAAAGACAAATGGTATTGAAAAGAATTCCTGAAGAATTAACCCTGTTAAGTCCCTGGTGCCTTAACATTTCTCTTGTGTATTTAAAAAAAAATTCTCCAATGCAAGAAATTCTCATGATTTAAAAAAAAAAATAATTATTTGCCTGCTAGCAGATGACATGTTATCTTTTACTTAAATAACCTCCATACACAAAGTATGACTAGTTTATAATGCCTACCACATGAGATGCAATGCATCTTATTTCTTCCTTTTGGTATTTGCATTTAGAATACCTTAGCATTTCACTGGAGAGAGAAAATGGCAGTTGATATTAAAAAGAGAGAGAGAGAGAGAGATACCTGTTTCAGTCATAATTTTGGGGTCTAGAAATTAGCAAGAAACATGACCCTCAAAGCTCTCAATAAGACTAGAGGTTCACAGAACACAAATCCCAGCTTATAAAAGAGGGTTTAATTATGTGCATGCTTCCTTGACGGTCAGCCCCATTGAACTAAATGATACTTACTCCCAAGTAAACACATGCAGGGTCAGTCTGCAAGCAATTTCATAAAAGCCAGCTAAACTCTTCCTTTGACTTTGAAAGCGATGTTATTGCTCCATGAGGCTGAGTCCAATCGCTGCATTAAACTGATAACACATGTCTATATATCTTAAGGGAAAGTAATAAACCCTGCTGTGAAATGCTATTTCCGTAGTCTCTTTGAGGGAAGATAACTTTTTACACAAACTCATTTTTCATTTCCACAGCATTGTCTTCTCTGTGCAACAGGATATAAGATGACTTCGCAAGCAACTTTGGAAACGAGTCACAGTGACTGACAGTGCTGCGCCCTTTTTCTACAAAGCCCGCCCACCTTGATGAATGACTTTAAGAATGAAAATTTATTTCAAAGGAATATCATGGAGACAGAATACAGGAGATCAACACAGCTAATCTGCCGAATGGTTCTTTAAAGGCAGCAGTAGAACTAATTTCCGCTGCCAAACTAAGCAATTTAGCAGAGAAAACAGCATTCCGCTTAATAAAACACACATGGCCACTTGCTTCTCCTGTAGCTAACAAGTCAATTAGGGGCTTTTCCAGCACTGTATTTTAAGGGTTGACACTCCAGCACCCATGGGTGTCACTGCGCCCGCCATTACCACCTGGGTCATGGTAAAGATCCCCTCACAATCCACAGCCACAGGAGACTGTTTGTTCTTCTTGGTTAGTTTGTGTCCATGCTGCCTTGGCACATCCTAAATTGAAGTTGCCCCCTTAAACACGCCCCCATTTCACTGGATGTCAGGATGCTGATGCATCTCATGCTGAACAGAGGAGAGATAAAAGGAGTTTTCTCTGCAACCAAGTGCAGTAGTGGCTGGTGTAGGTTCCTCATCTTCCCCTAATGATGGATACTTGCACCAATTGGGGGCATTGCCTCTTTTTCTGCTCTTTCACGTGCAGCGCCCATTTCTGTGTTGTTCCAATGGCAGCCATTTTGGAACTGGTGCTAATGGCACTTCCTCAAAATTCAAAATGTGCCCGCTGGCCCAGAAAGGTTGACAATCCCTGCTACATTTGGTGATCTCAGAGACACTGCAGCATGGCAAACTCCTTCCCATGCTGCTCAGGGTTTTGAGTCTGAGATCATATGGAAGAATACCATGCCGTGGCTCCTTCCCACATCCATGTTGCTCCTCTTGGGAATAGGAAGAGCAATGTGTTCTATGCTGGATTGTCACTTCTGTAACTGGACAGGATCAGAAGTTATTAAGTAAGGAGCTAATGACAAATGGCAGCTGATTTGTCTTTTTCCTACTCCATTATTTGTGAATGAAGTCTGCAGGGTGTGAGAAAGAAACAGATACAAGTGACTGGTAAGTAGCCCTGACCAGTAATTCAAAAAGGTGCTTTTTCCTCTATAGTGGCATTTCAGAACTGTCATAAGTAACAGAGCCAAGAGTTAGGGTTATCCACACTTTTGCTAGAAAACCACCTCATTACTGCTGAACCAAAGCAAATGTCAATCAGGTTTTCAGTGGACTGACATTTGCTCATTTCAGTGGTCAAGAGCAGGTTTTCCAGGAGAAATCAGCTGGGCAAATGGAAAACCGCCCTGACCCATGTATAAAAATCATAGGACAAGCAGAAAACCTCTCAGACCCATGCTTTCTAGGTGCAGGACAAGCAAAGTTTGGATGAGCCCTTAGTCCTTCATTTTCACAACCACAGTATAGAAGATATACTCAAAAAAGGAAGAAAGAAAATATGATATCCAGCTACACCTGATTTATACAGGCATCCCCTTTATCTCTTAAACCGTCACCTGTTTCAGTTGCTGCATTGTTTTTATTGCATGTTTCAGTTATAGCTGCTTATATGTTAATATTTTGATGGAATTGTTTTATTGTGTTTTTTAATTATGCATGCTTATATTTTTATGTTTGTGTGACTGGTTTTTGTGCTTGTAAAGCACTTAGAAGCATATTTCCCTTTCGACTGCTTTACCAAGTTCTGTCACTCTCCGTATGAGGCCCCATCAGCACTATGCATTTAAAGCAGTATCAGGCCACCATAGCTTCTCCCAAAGTGTTGTTAAGAGACACCTATTCACCTCTTAGAGCTGGTCTGCATAGTGGTTTAAAAGTCAATCCCTCTTTCTAGGGAACTCTGGGAAATGTAGCTCTGTGAGAGGCACAGGGATCTCCTAAAACCTCTCAGCACCCTTAACAAACTACCATTTTAAGGATTCTTTGGGGGAAGCCATTAAATTGATGTGATATTACTTTAAATTTATAGTGTAGATGACACCTGAGTTAACCTTGACTGCAATCCTATCCATTCTTACCTGGGAGTAAGTTCTGTTGAACCCAGGCATGCCTAGGATTGCACTGTTAGTCCTGCATTCATCCCATCACTCTTTGCCTCCCAAGTGCATTACCTGTGGAAAGGGTAGTGGACACATTTTGCTGTCTCATCACAGAGGTGAAGACTTGCTTCTCCAGCCAAATCAGTTTCATGCCAAATGAGTTTTGTTCATTTGTTACATCCCAGCTCCATTGTCAAACAGCTTGATGGAATGCATTTCCTGCTCCTTCTGGGATGCAGTCTGCCAGACTCCCTAAAATGGCTATTAAATCACAAGAGCTACATCACTCTGATGATGTGGTGCCTGTGGAAGCAAGATGATAAATAACTCTACCTGAGCAATCACTAGAGGACAGAAGACCAGAAAAAGAAGGGAGGAATTAGGTACGCAAGTGTTGTCCTGATCAATGGGCTGAATCTGCTTCCATTTCCAGACAGATCTGTTGCTTTATTAGCAGTTCAGTAACAAAAAAAGAAGAAGCAAAGTACAGGATGTCCAGTTCTGGTGCAGTGAATCCCACAAGCAGGAGACTGCAGGTCTGATGAGTGGCACAAGTAGGAACAAGAATCCCACATACCAGCAAGCGCAGTTTGAAGCAGATCTTTCAGGACCTTGGATAGAGTCAAGGAAGCCATCTCACCTGATTCCTTTCATGCTCCCTGCGCCTGCCTGACTTCGGTCCCCATTCCCTTGAGAAATGAAGCATATTTGATTGCATACATGATACACCTTTCAACCACTTCCAAATCACACTTTCCCTCAAATAATTCTTGGTGCTGTAGTTTCCCCTGCAGAGAGTTACAATTCCCACCAGCCCATAATAAACTAGTGCCCAGATGTAACTGTGCTTTGAATGTGCTTTACAGTGTGTACATAGTCACTTGTCTTGAAGACTAACACTTCCTTCTCTCTGAGGCCCTTGAGGGTTGCAGTTTCCAGGCTTGGGAGTCTCAAGAGCTCCCAAGTTGAGGGTTTTTGGGGGGAGGGGTTGTGGTTAAATGGTAGGGCTTGGTCCCAGTGCCTCTTCACTCAGCACCCCTGTCCAACAACCTCTCTGTCCATGTCTGGGTCACTATTGTATGTTGAGGTCATGACCCAGAGGAGCATCCATGATCCATATAGCTCAGTATTTGCTACACTGATTGGCAGTGACTCTCAAAGATTTCAGAAAGGGAAATGTCTCAGCCCTACCTGGAGATGCCAGTGATTGCACCTGGGACCATCTTCATGCAAAGCAGGTGCTCTACCACTGGGCTATGGGCCTTCTCTGCCAAAAATGCACATCCAGATGTTCATCAGCACTGCACAGGTGGATCTCCTTTGCTGAATTATAGTAGCTGGTTCTGTGTGCACATTAGTTTTCATGCTATAACTTAGCATTTGTCCAGTAGTGATGTTGGAGGCAGGATGTCAGTTGGTGGGAATCACAAGTGAAGAGAGTGTTGTTACCTTCCATTCCTGCTTTTGGGAACATAAGCATTTGGTTGGCTACTGTGAGACCAGAATGCTGGACTACATGAGCCGTACATGCAGCAGGTCTCTTCTTAGGAGCTGCACATGTGAATAAGCCATCTTGGATGAAACCCCAGAGATGGATCTTATTCAGCTCAGAGTATCACCTTGAAGTCAACATTTTTCAATAGCAGCAGTTCACAGGGTCATCCATTAGAGGACCAACTGATGATAATGACAGTTGTCAATGCTTTCTGAGGTACAATGCACCTATTCAGATTTGACCAGTATGTGAACACTGGAGAAATAAAATGATTGGCTGGAAATGCAATGTCATTAATATCTCCATGGTATAGATTAATTAATGTAATATTGATATTATTATTATATAGATTTCAATTCAGCTCTGTTGGTTTGATGTTATTATTTCCAAAAGCTGATTAAGAATAATGTTTGGGGGGGATTTCTAAGGGTGCAACCTTTAAAGCAGACATCCTCAACCACTTTGGAAGAATAAGGTCTGATGCTACTTACACTGTTAAGTCAAAACAAAGGACCAAAAAGAAACAGATATCAAGTTAGATGCAAGCTATCAGGACCTAAAGTGGGCCTTTTCTCTCCCTTTTCCCTTTAACAACTTGCTGCTTCTGAAAGAAGCTACTTCTAATGTATTAAAGATGATTTCCCAGTGAGTCTCACTGCTGTGAAATTCTATTTACTCTGCATTTATTTTTCTATTACCAACAACATTGGGAGCAGGCTTCTGAAATGGCTCCTTGGAATCGGTGAATCAATTTTATAGGAGAAGCCTTTTTGGTTTGGAACACAGCATATCGGTGCAGGCATGAATCTCCAGCCACAGCATAATGAAATGCTGACAATATTTGCATCCTAATTGTTTTACTGCTTCCTGGAGTGCCACATGATGCAGCCCTGAAGTAATGTCCATGATCTCTATCATGCTTGAAGCACAGATTAAAGAAATGGAGCCAGATTGGATATGAAGGGCAAATGAGGGCTGCAGTTGTGGCATAATTTACAGCAGAGATCACTAGGATCATCTTAAAAAGCAGAGACATCACCTTGCGGACAAAGGTTTGTATAGTTAAAGCTATGGTTTTCCCAGTAGTGATGTATGGAAGTGAGAGCTGGATCATAAAGAAGGCTGATCGCCAAACAATTGGTGCTTTTGAATTATGGTGCTGGAGGAGACTCTTGAGAGTCCCATAGACTGCAAGAAGATCAAACCTATCCATTCTTAAGGAAACCAGCCCTGAGTGCTCACTGGAAGGACAGATCCTGAAGCTGAGGCTCCAATACTTTGGCCACCTCATGAGAAGAGAAGACTCCCTGGAAAAGACCCTGATGTTGGGAAAGATGGAGGGCACAAGGAGAAGGGGACGACAGAGGACGAGATGATTGGACAGTGTTCTTGAAGCTACCAGCATGAGTTTGACCAAACTGCGGGAGGCAGTGGAAGACAGGAGTGCCTGGTGGGCTCTGGTCTATGGGGTCACGAAGAGTCAGACATGACTGAACGACTAAACAACAACAACAACAATATATATATATTATTTTTACACGGTCAAACATATATACAATATAAAAATGTAAGAAAAGCACATTGTGTTGTTGTCTTAACATTGCGACATATGGGGTTGTTGCTAAGTTCTACTCAGAGTAGGTCCATTGAAATTAATGAACCTAAGTGAGTCTATTCTTGAGTACAACTAGCATTGGAAACAACCCTTAATAAATATTGCAAAAGGAAACAGAAGTGCTTCATCCCAATCCAAACAAATTTAGTACTATGCCTCATCAGGACCCTTCTTTGACTCAGAAAAGAAAGGGCAGCCAGATCCTTCAGACCTGCTGTACCAGATGCAGAGGTGCTAGAATCCCAGCCCCTTGGCTTCAACATGATCTCCAGAGGTTTTGGGGGCCCTAAGCCCGGGAACCCTAAATCAGGACCTCTGAAGTCCATTCTTTTAGAGCATGGGCTTCCACAAGGAATCCTGCCCACCCATACAACCCACAAGTCAAGCCATCTGCAAGCAATGAAACTGGAAGGAATTGTCAGAAAGGTAGAGTAGGCTCTAAGCCAGAGGCCTATCCATTTAAGGCCTCAAGGAAGGGATTGAGTCTGTCAGGTGGTGATCTGATCCTGGTGGAAAAGGCTTCAGTCCAGTCCTGTGCTTTGTTAGAGTAAGTGGATCTCGTGGAATGCACTAAAGTGTTGCTGTGCTCCATGACTGAGTTAATATGATCACGACAGGATGCTTCTATTTTTACTTCGATATGCAGCAGGTGAGGAATGGGCGATCAGGGCTTGCTGGTCATTTGCTGGCATCTAGTGCTTTAAGTGAGCCCTGATCTGCAAAAGCAGGCGCCAACCAGGTAATGACTCCTGAACAGGCCACATATGGAAATTGCCTGGAGACTCCACCTTGTAGAAGAAGGGCGGAGCACTCTCCAGCAGGTGCCTGATGGCCGGGAAGGAGCCTAGCTGCTATGTCTTTGGCAAAAGGAACAGAAGGGAGACAGGGAGGATATATAAAACCTGAGAGATGGAGAGGAAACTGAATGAAAACACAAGAAATAGGATGGGTAAGCTGCTGCCTAAAGACTGGAGAAAGGTGGTCCTTGCTTCCCTGTTGGAGGTTTTCATCAAGTTATAGCCACTGGATGTGGCCTGATAACAAATATCAGCAGTGTATGTTTGTCTACCCTGCCCACTGCTCCTGGGGCAGCATAGGAGTCCTATATTTAAGCCTTCCTAGGGCACTAAAGTTGAAGATTCTTATTTTTTTGTGGGAAGAGCCTCTACTGAAACTGCGAGGCATCTCTGAAAGGAACTGACTGTCCCTGGTGTTTTGGACTTACTCCCAATGAGACAGAACAGGGGAAAGGAGACTTAGAATTTGAAGGTCTGGAAATTTGAAGTAAATATTATCTATTCACTGCCTTACCAAGGTTTCAGATACCAGCATTTTTATAATCACCTGCTCCTTGTTCCTTTTTTAAAACTGAATATGTCAAGGATTGAACAAAAGGCCTTCCACATGCAAGTTTTGACTATTCCATGTACAGTCCCGCACTCTCCATGCTGCTGAAATCTTCAGGTGTCAGGTAAAAGAGCAATGTTAAGCACAACTCCCATGTTGCAAGAGCTTTGATGGTGGGATGACCATGGGCATCAGACTCCATTACAAGTGTGTGATGCTCCTGTTGATTAAAGTCATATTGCAAAATGTTATTGGTAATAATGGATAAGAGCATCTTTGCTAATTGACCAAAATGGAAGAACACCTTACATCTGCCTAAACAATGACAAAATGAGCAGGAAAACAATATTTGTAAACAATATTTCTCTCTGTTACCTAAAATTGTGTATGCGTGCTTAACACATTCACCCATGAACATTGGTGCAACAATAAATCAAGATGACAATAGCAGCCAATATTATGACATGAGTCAATACTAATCGTTAGCCAGACTGTGCAATTGCCAACACTAAGAGAAAATTATTTTTGTAAATTAATACATCTGCTTCTAATTTGTTTGCTTCCCTGTCATTAAAGCAAAATTAAATTGTCTTTGATACATTCTGTAATAAATCAAAGCCTAACATGCAACCAATTCCCTGACAGGAGCAATCCACAAAAGGCGGGTATTGTTGAAATGATCATCCATTTTAGAAAACCAAGCTGACAGGAGCTGTGTACCTTGATATATTCGCCTCGTTACCATACATGAACCAAATGGGCAAAAGCCTGAGAGCTCATACTGAGAGTTCATCTTGCCAGCAGAGATAAAACATGGCACCAGCTGTGGCTAAATGCACCTCTGGATTTAGAAGAGCCAATTCCAGCTCTCAAATTGTGTAAGTGTAGTAGTTAATGCTAATATTTAAAGACTGCAGTTGTCAAACATACAGGGATTATTTTAACCAAGTAAAAACTATAAAATAGGGATGAAGTACTCTTAGTACTGCAGATGATGATGGGTTCCAATTCCCATCAGCCCCAGTTAGCATAGAAAACCATCAGAGATTAGGGGAACAGCAGTCCTGCAATATCAGGAGAGCTACAGGATCCCTGCCTTTGCTATAAAATGGACATGAGACACAACTGGTATAGGAATCAGAGTGTTCAGTGAGAGGCTGTATTAGGGAAGCCATTCTGCGGATCACACATTAAGGGTGGGGAGGAACCTAGAGCACCTGTCACAATTTAATAACATTCTAAAAGATACAGATAGTTGAAGAAAAGTTCCTTCTGTTTCTGCATTGTGTCTGAAAAAAGTGCAGCAGAACAAAAACCATCAATGCTTAGCATGTATGTATTACTTATAAAGCAGGGATGGAGGGCCTGTGGCCCTCCAAATATTGCTGGACCACAGTTGCCCTTTGGCCATGCTGGAGATGATGAGAAGTGGAGTCCAGCAACATTTGGAGACCCACTAGTTAAGCATCCTGTCTTCCAACAAATGTGTAAGGTAGATCAATATGATTCCCTCCACAATGCAAATATGAAAAGCTGGTGCTGGGACCTCCTGATCTGTAGCTCAGTTTCCTAGCCACACCAGCTCAAAGATAAGGATTGCAAATGCTATGCCATGCACAACAAACATGTGCCATGAGGGATTGCCTGTAATTGTGGGGTATAAGGGAGAACTTCAGCAAATGGAGATTTTTCTTTCTTTCTTGTCTAGCTAGCTGTATCTACTGAAATTCCCTCTGCAGCACAGCTGATAAAAGTACAGGTAAGGATATGGGAAGCATTCAGTTCAGTTTGTATTCAGAGGTTAATCTACCTAATTCTCATTTTCCAATATGTGAACCAAAACACAGTCATCCTTCAAAATTTGCCTTTCTCTGAATTTTGCCATGCAGTTCTCCAGCTAAGTAATGTGTGCAAAAATGTATATGCTAGTGTACATTTAGCATAAAAATGCATTTGTTAGTCAAAATAACTCTGTTAAAGTCAGGGCAAGCAAAAAGCAAGATGGCAAGCTTGTTGAAGAACTATAAAATGGCAGGAAGTACAAAACCACCAAGCTGTCCTATTGCTTATGCTTTTCTGATAAGAATACAAGCTCACAATCAAAGGATGGGGAACCTGTCAGACTCCCATCCCAAAACACCACAATAATGGCTCTTACTTAAGAATAAGTGAGAGATCTTTATTCTGTCTAATAGCAGTACAGGTTCAACAGCAAGCACAAGGTCCAGAAGTCAGTATCCATGCCAGAAGTACATGAGCAAGGCAAGAGGTTCATGACCAAACAGAAGCTATGAAGATGTCCCAACAATTGACACACCCATCCCATCAAGCTTTTAAAGTTAAGGTCACCCATAGGACTCTTGCAATAAGTCTGCTGCATGCACATCTGCAGATGCACCTGATACCATCTATGAAGGTGGCACCTGGTTTTCAGTGACAAGACTGTGTCCTGCCCCTCTGCCTTCAGCTCCACTGCTACCTCCTCCTGCTCAGCCCCTCCGACTGGCTGGTCAAAGTCCTCCCCACTCCCCAGTGTGACTCTGCACTCCATGAGCAGGGTTGAGAAGAGAGCCACCAGATCTACTTTCCTCTCTCGGACATCTAGAGTCGCAAGTGGAAGACCTCCTTTTGCCATCCACGGGTGCCAGTCTTCCATCCCCAAACATCTGCTGCTCCTCCTCCTCCTCCTCCTCATTCATCTGGGGCTACCAAACCATGCCAGATCCTGATAGAGGTAAGGAGCTCTTGACAGTGGAAGACAACTCCCATCAGCCCCAATCAACATGGCTACTTATTAGGGATTATGGGAGTTGGGGCCTGGTGTGTCACAGCTTCTCCAACACTGCTCTAATCTGTCTCTCACTTGACCATCCTTCCACAATCTGGGGTTGACCCTGGTACTATGCTGCCCTGTGCAAGGCCATCTGATGCCCTTCCCTCAGCCCTTGTAGCAGCAGCTTAAGCTAGACTTTGGGAAATAGGCGTGAGGCTCTAGCAGGGTCCTAGAGCCCTCCTAAAGGTAAAGGTAAACAGACCACTGACCGTTAGGTCCAGTCACTGACAACTCTGGGGTTGCAGCGCTGATCTCGCTTTACTGGCCGAGGGAGGCGGCATTTGTCCAGGTCATGTGGCCATCATGACAAAGGCACTTCTGGCGAACCAGAGCAGCGCACAGAAACGTTGTTTACCTTCCCACCAGATGGGTACTGTCAGGGCTGCCCAAGGTCCCAGCTCACAAAGGACCAACGCTGCTTCTTTGTTAAGTACAAAAGTCTTTATTGAAGTTCAGTTTCACTTCCAGAGCCGCAGCACGCAGCTCTACGTCTCAACTGTTAGACCGCTGATGCTCCGTCTGAGTCTCCTCCCCCCTGACACCAATTTAAGATTCTAGCCTTACTCCACCTCTTCCTCCGTTCCTTCCGCTCTGGTTCCGCCTGGCCGTTGGGGTCTCGCCCTTTCTAGCCTCTTCTGACGCTGAGTCCCCTGAGCCTTCCCCCTCCCTCCGGCGGGCTTTAGGAGCTGGTTCCCCATCCGGGTCTCCTGCTGTTCCCCGTGCCTGTATATTTGAACTTGGCGCGCACGCCCAGCCGGTAACTTTCCTCCTGACCGTTTCACTGCTGCTGCTGTCACTGCTTCCCCCTCTGGGGGGGCTAGCTGCAACTGACCTCCCCTCCGTTGGAGGCGTGGTCAGCCCTGACTCACTCTCTCTCCCCGCTGGAGGAGACGCTGGCCCTGACACATGTGACTCTTCCCCCCCACTACGCTCTGGTGGGAAAACTGGTCCCAATCCCCCACTGCTGCTTTGGGGTTCCCCTCTGTCTCCTTGTTTCTGGTGCGTCCCCCCTGGGACCCCCCTTGCCCTGACCATAGGCGCCCCCTTCTGGGAATCTTCTGATTCGCTGGAGAAGCTCATGGAATCTCTCGGGCCACTGTCATACTCCCCTACGCTGCCCTCGGATTCTTCCCCTTCGCTCTCCATTTCCTCTCTCCCCAGTGCTCCTGCTCCTGAGTCCCTGACAGGTACCTATTTATCTACTTGTACTTGGCATGCTTTCAAACTGCTAGGTTGGCGGGAGCAGGGATTGAGCAATGGGAGCTCACCCCTTCTGATCGGCAAGCCCTAGGCTCTGTGGTTTAGACCACAGCACCACCCGCGTTCCTAGAGCCCTCCTACCTTCTTCCTAAAACCCAGGAACCACTTGCTCAGATTGGGAAGGAGGCAGGAGGACTCTTTGAACCTGTCAGAGCCCTCATGCCCTCCCAAAGCCCAGCTTAAGGTGCTGCCACAAGGGCTGGGGGAGGGCATTAAATGGCCTTGCAGCATAGTATGAGGGTCCTCCTTTCCAAAGTCTCCTTTCCAAAGCCAGACAAGTACTTACCAGGCTTTGAAATGGGACCCTCCTTGGCTGCACGCCTGGTGCAAGCACACCACGCACACTGCCCTAAATAAACCTCTGCCCAATCTTGTTGGACTCCAACTCCCATCAGCCCCAATCAGCACAGTCATTTTCTTTTTGGACTACAGGACGTTGGCTGGGGCTCAAGAGTTGGAGTTTGAAATAATCAGAAGGCACCAGGTTGGGAATGCTGTTCATTACCTGTATGTGTCATCAATGATGAGAATGTAGCTGCCTGCCTCCTTTCTGCAAGGCTAGGGACTAAACCCCAAGCAAAAGGATAACCATGCATTAAAATACTGAAGTTTTGAGGGCCAGCATCTTGACAAGAGAAGGTTAGTCTCTGAAATTAATTGAAGAAACATGAGGTAAAGTGGGGGGTTGAAAGAAGTTAGTCAGAGCACTTCAGCGGACAATTAAGATAAAAGGCTGGGGAGAGTAGAATGGGGGCAATATAAGCCATTAACCAATTATCACCATTTCATTCATCAACTGAATTCTATTCAACACCTCTAGAAGATCAAGAGGTTTGCAATTAATGTTGCAGCATCTGATTGGAGAAATACAGAAGGTTAACATTTCACAATCCTTCACCTCATGTCTTGAAAGTAATAATACAGAGGAAAGGGAGAAATGATTCAAAGGTCTTTAATAGAAGTCTGGCCTCCTGCATTGATTATAACTCTGCAAATTGCTTGGAAACCAGGGAAGCATTAGATGAATACAGGCAAGACCCACAACAAAAATGGTCCAACATGGAGTAGTTCTGTTCAGGATGCCAACCAGCTATGGCCTTTTCAAAGATATTCCATCCCATTCCCCTGGTTTTCTGTCGTCCCCCCACCTCTCCCCACAAGAGTAATCCATATTCCCTGGGCTGTTCTGGGGGTTTCTTTAAAAACATCATATATATTTTTGTCCCCTGAGCCTACTGACATGTCTCTCTTGTGGGTGCGTGGTGCCGTAAGGCCCAGTACACTGAGAATTGGAATGACTCTATTAATGTGTACATCATTGGTGGGTAGCCAAAGGCCCTCCAGATGTTGCTATACTCCAACTCCCATCAACCCCAGAAGGCATGGCCAGTGACCAGGGATTATGGGAGGTGAAGGCTAACAACACATGAAGGTTGACAACTGTATAGTTGGTATGCAAACTAAGGAATGATCCTTGCAGTGCCATTATTTCCATGGATATGTCTTGGAGGGGCTGGTCAGATCAAGAAGAAGAGCGGGGGGAGCTTGAAGAGATGGAGCCTGATGATCCTGAAGTGCAACACAGTGGGTTGGGCTGGGTCATATCTGGTGCCTGGAAAGCTGCAGAATTATCTGGGAAGGACACCACAGGTGTCAGACCCCAGGGAAGGGTTAGGCAGGTTGTCCGAAGAGAAGCCCACTCAGGTACTATCAGACACTCCCATTGCTTCATCTCAATACTCTCCCCATCCACAGGATAGGTGCCAGAAGAGAAGTCTCCTCCTGCTCTATCACCTAGGGCACAGAGACACCAGCTCCAACATGATCAGACAGCTCAGGCACTCAGCCGTCTTGAAGGATTGCCCATTAGCTTGCGCAATCCAAAGATGATTTTTTGCTTGCCACGCTAAACCTGTGCCCACCGCGGTTTTTAAAGCAGGAGGCGCATGTGTCAATGGTCAGATAAATGTCTAAGTTAGCTTAGCCATGCTTAACACCTGTTGTGCCTTTAACCCTTGCTGTGCTGAAGTTGTTGGCCAATAATCCAAGTTTGAGTTCTTCATCTAACAAGAGCCAGAACAGTCAGGAGGGTGCAGGGGTTGCAGCTCCAGCTGACTCCCACCACATTCTTCTTCTGGCTCATTCAAATAAAATCAAGTCCCAGGAAGTTTATAAGTGGAAGAGAACAGAGAAGGTGAGGCGAGGCAGAATGAAAACTAGACAGGCTGCAATTAGAGCTAGAGGGGAAAGGTTAATTCTGGGAGTAGCTCCCGGCGATAAGTAGCATATACATTGCTGAATATATAAATACAACCTTCAGGCTGAAAGAAAGGTTCCATGACCCTGTTTTAAAGTTTTATTGTGACTTTATTTTGCAACTTGCCTCATGGATTCCTGTAATTCAGAGCTGGGGTATAAATATTTTATAACATTTAACCAGTTTATTTTCATAAGATAAATCAAGGAGGAATAATACTGATTAATATCACTCTGGAAATAAGTTTACAACTGTATTCATTTTAAATTAAGTATCTGACTGTCCCACTGTCATGGCTGTCCCACTGTGATTTTCAAACACAACATCCTTTCTCTACATGAAAAAAATAAAAATCCAGAAACTTAGCAATAACAGCCTTCAAGCTTTTCAGAACACAATTATCTTCCTTCTTGAGGAAAAACAAAATTCAAAATGGTTTCTGTCCTCCTAAGGCTGTCAGCCGTTTAAAGTCTTTTTGTCTTTTTTTTTTTAAAAAAAAGGCTGATTCACTGCCTGGTTCTTATTCGATT
Organism: Podarcis filfolensis; assembly: GCF_964270895.1. Lineage (NCBI taxonomy): Eukaryota > Metazoa > Chordata > Lepidosauria > Squamata > Lacertidae > Podarcis > Podarcis filfolensis. The sequence continues at coordinate 11,024,056 of NC_139617.1, read as the reverse complement.
AAATCAATCTAACTGATTGCATTTGCACATGGAAAAGTCTAAGGTATGTGCTTTCTAAAAATGCAGAACAATTGTATCCCACCCTTTCTCCAAGGAGTTCGGAATGGCTACCATAAGGTTTTCTCATGTTATCTTTGCAACAACCCTTTGAGGATGACTAGGCTAAATTCATCATGCAAAAGGCTGGCCTTGATGAATCCCAAACTGGAATTAAGATTGCCAGAAGAAATATCAACAACCTCAGATATGCAGATGACACAACCTTGATGGCAGAAAGTGAGGGGGATTTAAAGAACCTTTTAATGAGGGTGAAAGAAGAGAACACAAAATATGGTCTGAAGCTCAACATCAAAAAAACGAAGATCATAGCCACTGGTCCCAGGACCTCCTGGCAAATAGAAGGGGGAAAAATGAAGGCAGTGAGAGATTTTACTTTCTTGGGTTCCATGATCACTGCAGATGGTGACAGCAGTCACAAAATTAAAAGACGCCTGCTTCTTGGGAGAAAAGCGATGACAAACCTAGACAGCATCTTAAAAAGCAGAGACCTTGCCGACAAAGATTTGTATAGTTAAAGCTATGATTTTCCCAATAGTGATGTCCACTGGAAGGACAGATCCTGAAGCTGAGGCTCCAATACTTTGGACACCTCATGGGAAGAAAAGACTCCCTGGAAAAGACCCTGATGTTGGGAAAGATTGGGGGCACAAGGAGAAGGGGACGACAGAGGACGAGATGATTGGACAGTGTTCTTGAAGCTACCAGCATGAGTTTGACCAAACTGCAGGAGGCAGTGGAAGACAGGAGTGCCTGGCATGCTCTGGTCCATGGTGTCACAAAGAGTCGGACTCGACTAAACGACTAAACAACAACAAGGCTAAAATACAGCAGGTGAAAGACTAACCCCTGGAGTGAACTTCATGGCTATGTAATCATTTGAACCCAGGTCCCTCCAGTTCAACCAACAATCTACACCACGCTAGGCCTATGTAATTTATCTCCAGTTCAGGGCTGGAATCTTTACAATAAACCCTCAACTTACACAGGGGTTATGTTCTGGAGATTGTGCCAAAAGACAAAATTGAATATTGGAATTGCTAAAGTTACTTTTCCTGGAATCCCTCCTATTTTTCACACACACACACACCTATGTGCATAATGCCATGTGCATAAAGATGAATGTGCACAAGTTAAATGTGCACAAATTGCAGGCTTATTGTGGTATTGGCCACTTTGGTTGGTGAAGTCAGTACCATAGATAGCTCCCAATGAAGTAGTATTGGTCTGGAGTCAAAGATCAGTAGGAAGTCAGCAATTCTGGCCCAGCGCTGACCTGGATCTGACAGAAGTTTTATATCACAGGTGGTCAACCATTGGCCAAGACCTAAAAGGTCCCCAGCTTCATTTTATGTGACCCCACCAAACACCTCTTGGAGATGCCACATTTTCCCATCCTATCAGAGTTTCTCCCTGATAGTTTCCCCTGCATTTTTCCTGGCTTTTGAAATTGTTTCTCTCTCTCTGCGTAAGATAGATGGACAAATGGATATATGAACAGATCTGTTTCAGAACTTTTGGAATGGGCAGCATTTTATTTGATAAACATAAATTGATTTGTTTTCACCATTCTCACCATCATCATTTTACTTTTTTTAAGGGTTTTTCCCCCAGCTGTCTGACAACAATTGGTAGGCTTCTGTGCTCTGCGTCTCTCTCTATGTGCAGAATACAGTAAAGTCAGAAAGGAATTACTTTCACTTGGTTAGCAAAAAAAGAGCCATATTGTTCAGCAGTAATGTATTTAAAAATTATCCATATATTCATTTGAAAGTAACCCCCTTAAATTCAGTGCGGCTCACTTCTGAATAGACACCTGCATATTTAGTGCACGTGTTCTTGGTTGAGGTTGAAAGGCCTCTTTTAGACCCCAGGCATAGTAATGCAGAGGAGGAAAGCTCTCTTGCCTGGCATGCAGTTCAGGGAAGGAGTCATCTGAGACCCAGGAGGCCAGCAAATTATCTCCTCTACGACCAAGGATAGAAGCCTCACTCTCTGTTAAGGCTTCTCCTGCATGCAAGTCTGAGGCCTGCATTTGAGAGTCTACCTCTTGGGGAATTTCAGGGGCCAACCATCATCACCCTCAGGGTCCTTCTCTTCTGACCAGAAAGCAGAAAGTCATGGCAATTTGAGCCTTCCACGAGGCTTACAAAATGCAGAAAGCAAAAGGATTAAGCGGTTAAACAACAAAGCAAAGTTTGCCAAGAATACGAGGATGCCTGCATTTCCAGCCAAGTTATGTCAGCAGATTTTCACTAATAATCCGTATTATTTTATTTAATTGTCAGTGCTTGGTACACGGTGTTGGCTGTATGCTTGTCACAGGAATGACTTATATTGCTTTGCCTGACAAGTGGAGTAAAAAAAACAGCACTAAAAGATTGAGCAGAGGAAAATAGTGCTTACCCAAATAAATAAATAAATAAGAATCAGTACTCTAATGCAGAAGGTTGGAAGGGGGAGATTCCAAGTCCCACTTCAACTATTCAGGTTTCATGGAACCTAGCTCCAAAAACCAAACAATCAAACCTGCTACACTACACTTCACCAACCTAGCCGCACTCTGTTCAGAACTGATTCAGGCAGAGCAACAAATCTTAAATTGACAATAGGCTTGTTTCTACACACACTTGCACATCCCTCTCTATCCTCCAAGCAGGCAAGCAAAGGACATTATCAGAGTTCAAGGGAATGTTCCAGACAGATTTTTTAAAAACAAAAAAAATGAAAACAAACCCACCACAACTCAGGGTAAAAAAGCAGGGCCAGTGAGAGGTATGGCTTGGGAAGAGGGGCATGGTCTGAGAGTAGGCCGGCAGGACCACATTCTCCCCCTAGGCCTGTGGTTCCACACTCCTAATGTAAGTGCTTGCAGAAATGGTCCACTCATGTGAGCAGTGTAAGTTTGGAGGAGAAGACTCACGGGACTCTTCCCATCTCATTGTTCCCCTTCCCCTTTATCCATACCATCCAAGGAACAGGGCAGGTGGGTGCAAATGGACTGAATCCTCTTTCTCCAACCAATGCCTCAAAAACAACAACAACAGCAACAACCACCTTACAAGGGCAGGGGTGTGTGGGAGGAAGGAGACAAGTGATTTTTGTTTTCTAAGCAACCTACCATAATGATCCACGTGGAACTAACTTGTAGAAAAGGTCCAAGAAACATTAAAATTACAAATGTTTGGTAAACTTGGGGTTCCAACCTTTCACACAATTTAAGTCCATGGACATCTCCGTAAAATGTTGGCCAAGAGGTCATCTGGTGGTAGAAACACATTCATAAGAGGTGCTGTATAGGATAACACACACAAACAATTTCTATTACATAATGTTTCCTATGGTAGCTAACCAGATGCCTTCAGAAAGGTTTGAAAGTAGTGCCCCTCTTATGCTTTTGCTCCCTGGCAGCTGATATTTGGGGACATACAGTAGTACCTCAGGTTAAGTACTTAATTCATTCCGGAAGTCCGTTCTTAACCTGAAACTGTTCTTAACCTGAAGCACCACTTTAGCTAATGGGGCCTCCCGCTGCTGCCGCACCGCCGGAGCACAATTTCTGTTCTCATCCTGAAGCAAAGTTCGTAACCTGAGGTACTATTTCTGGGTTAGTGGAGTCTGTAACCTGAAGCGTACGTAACCTGAAGCATATGTAACCCGAGGTACCACTGTACTGCCTTTGAACCTGGGAGTTCAATTTGGCTATGATGATGGATACACACTAGCCAACCTATCATAAGAACCCAAGAAATTTTTGCTACCTGAGACAAAGGACAATGTTCCCAGTATCCTATTAATACAGTGGCCTACCAAATGCCCATAGGAAGCCTGAAAGAGGGACCTGAGCACAACAGCACTCTCCCCACCTGTGATTCCCAGCAACCAACATTCAGAGGTATACAGCCTCAAACCTTTATTCCACCTTCATGGATTTGTCCAATCCTATTTTAAACCCACTGGGCACAACAATCCTACTCAGATACACCAGGAAGCAGATAGGCTACAATGTAACAGGTTGATATCCAGTCCTGATCAATATGGCCTCCATCTCCATTATCAAAAAGAATAAATCAAGTACAGATATTCTTGATTACTCCATGGGCTTTCTGCAAATCAGCTGCCTGGAGCTCACAGGCTGCTAGTGATCTGTGGACCACCATTTGAGAACTTCTCATAATGGATACTCAAAACAAATACTCTCTTTAAATGTACAGTATTTTAAAAATTCTTAAAGATTGCCAGTGCATTCCTGGGCTTCTCCAAATTTTCTGACTTTGTAGCTTAATGCCATCATTGGCAACTACACACACACACACACACTTCATCATGTTAATGGAAACACAAATGTATGCCTTGATGTCAAAGTGAATTAGCCAAAATGAGAGCTCATGAAGCAAATTAAATGTTTTGCCAAAATGAATAATTCCAGGTTGGAGTTCCGGAACTACACACATCAAAATTGACTATTCATCAATGGAAATGAAAACTCAAAATCTGATTTGCAAGTTTGAGAAGCACTGTAATTCAACACAGCTCCATCTTCCAGAATACCCACCACTTAACACACACACACACACACAATAACTTTCAGAAGGCAAAAAGATTGGCTCACCTCATTTCAAATCATTATTATTTATTACATTTGCATACCGCCTTTCATCTAAAGATTATGTTGTAAACATAATTTTATGTTGTAAACATAAAAAATACAAAATGAGAACACAAAATACACAACAAAAACAAGTCAATAAACACGCCCGCCCTCCCACCTCCTATATATTTAAAAGGGCATAGAATGTTTACTCAGCCAGAGGCCTGGTTATAGAGAAAGTTTTTGCCTAATGATATGTAATGAAGGTGGCAGGCAAGCCTCCCTGCAGAGAGTATTCCACAAATGGGAAGCCTCCACAGAAAAGCCCCATTCTCCTGTTGCTGTCTCTCTGGACCTCATATGAAGAGAGGTGATTCTTGAAATATTGCGGTCCTGAGCTTTATAAGTCAAAAACAGCAGTTTGACCTAGGCTCAGAAACTGGGCTACCAGTTGAAATTGATGGTAGGCCATTGAGGTATCCTGAGCCTCAAGCAACAGCAAAGGATCCAGGAGTACCCCTAAGCTATGTATGTGCCCTTTCAGAGGAAATGTAACCCCACCAAAAAACAGGCAAACTCTCATTTATCTGATCTAGAGAACCACTCACTAACAGTCTTATCTGGATTGAGCCTCAAGTTTGTTGGCTTGCATCCAGTCCGTTACCAATGTGGTTTATTATTTTATTTATTTGACTCATCCACCTTTGTGATAGATAGGGGTGGGGAGTGCATAGCAGAGGATAAGGCTATCAACATTTCTGCCAAGAACATAAAGATTGAAGAACAGCTCTGCTGGATCAGGTGAAATGCCCATCCAGCATCCTCTCCTCACAGGAACCAACCATATAAACACAAGCAGAGTCTGAACTCGGCAGCACCTGTGATTTCTCCAATAGTAGAGATAAAGCATAGCACTGATCTCCTTATCCTCCATGGTTTTGTCCAATCCTCTTTTAAAGCCATCCAAGTTGGTGGCCTTCACTGTCTCCTGGGGAAGTGCGTATACCATGAGCTGTGTAAAGTACTTTCCTTTTTTTCTTCCAACATTTGGCTTAATTAGATGTCCCTGAATTCTAATATAGGAACATAGGAAGCTGCCTTGTGCAGAGTCAGACCATTGCATCCATCTACCTCAGAATTGTCTACACTGACTGGCAGCAGCCAGCTCTCCAGGGTTTCAAACAGGGTTCTCACCTAGCCCTACCTGGGGATCCTGGGACACATGCAAAGCAGATGCTCTACCACTGAGCTACTGCCCTTCCTCCTAGTATTATGACAAGAGGGATCATGTATACAGTGCTAGCAGAGTCACTTGAATAACTCAGACAGACTCCAGAGAAAAAAGAAGCTACCATTTTGCTGTGTAAACTGAATTAAAACAGCATATAATTTGAGGGAAAAGGGACAGATGATGGTTTGTCTTTGCTAATTCAGGCCTTGTTAAGAGCAGGGTTAGATATTCAACTCCTTCAGAACTACACAGCGCATCAGAACTTCAGTTACCTCAGGAACAATCATGCCACGCTGACTGGTTGCTAGGTAACACCTTCTACACCACAACTGCCCTCTTGGCTGGATGTCTAGCAGTCAATAGAGTTAACCCTTAGGTTACTAACAGAATGATCCCTGCTGTTGCTCTTCTAACATACTGAGCCTGGGATAACAATTGCTCTAGTAATAGGAATCAATATATTTTCAAATATTACAAACTCTAGATTCTGGGATTTTTCTTTCTTTCTCTTCCTTACAAGTTTTCATGCCCTCTTTTTCCAGCAGCATCAGGGGTAGGTATGGTCAGACATTTGCCAGTGCCCTTTATGTTTAGGAATCTGTGAAGAGTCTAACATCTCACCACTGCCTCCTCCTCTTCCATGTTGTTGCTACTTGTTTATTCACCCTTCATCTGGTCCAGAGGAGATAAGCAAGCAAGCAGACCAACCGAAAGCAGGATAAGCAAAAGATGTTCCTGCCTACATCATCAGAACTCTCCCTGGCATGAGAGCAGCCAGTGGCAATGGTAGCGAGGATGGTAAGAGTTTGTACAAAGAAGGTGGCCTACACTCAGGGGCACTTACCCAAGACTACCACCCACCCCAAAAAACCAACCTAGTGCTGGATTTCCCCCCAGTTGTTTGTACTGTGTGTGTCCCTTAATTTGCTGCACATCTGCATAGTGTGTCCTGTTAAATGCCTCGGTCATCTCTTTTTCCAGACACAACTATCTGACCTCTCTCCACCAAGCTTTCCATTACAATCAGCATCATCAGGACTCCCTCAACCTCACTGTCTAATGAGGTTAGAAGAATCCTGTACATCTTGTCATGTTTCCCATCGAATCGGCCATTTTTCCTTAATGAAGGTAGGCAGGAAGTGACAACGTGAGAGACCTCTGGAAGATGGCCATATCCACGGCAAGCTGCAGGGGTCAAAAAGGTGCAGTTCAATCTGAGTTGCAAGACCACAGAAGGGAAATGAAATATTTTATTTCCTTTCCCTTTTACAGGCCCTGACATTTCACAGGGCAATGTACATAGAAACGATAATCCCTCACTAGGGCTCAACTAAACGTTCTCAAAATGATCAATAAATTAGCAATAAGATCCAGAGAGAGAGAGAGAGAGAGAGAGAGAGAGAAGCGGATTTCTCTAATCTCTAACCATGCTCTGCCCCCAAGGGGCAGTTCTTAAAAATACAACACTTACATTAGCCTTGTTATAACTGCATTTTGAACATGTATTTTTAAAAATCACAATAGGCAACATTTATAAGCCAGAGAGGCAGAACTAGCAACCAGAAGGAAATTTTAAAAAGCCAATCTACCATCTAAAGGACCATCTCTGACAAATATAAAGGTTGCCTTCCGAAGTCCTTCTGCAGCTTCAAAGATTAGGCAGTTTCAGCCAGAGGAAGGGCCTCCTCAGTTGTGGCACTCTCTCAATAAAGTGTTTTGGCTGATGCTATATCTTAATTTTTTTCTGCAACTCATGAAGCTCTTTTTTATTTAGCTTGGTCTTTAAAAACATACAATAGGAGCTATTTTAATTCCTGCTGATCTGTGCTTGTCTTTTGTGATGGCACAGGCTGTGGCATACACATTGAGAGGGAAAGGAGGCAAGCAAACCAGCCAAATAATAATAATAATAATAATAATTTATTATTTATACCCTGCCCATCTGACTGGGTTTGCCCCAGCCACTCTGGGCGGCTTCCAGCAAAATATTAAAATACAATAGTCTGTTAAACATTAAAAGCTTCCCTAAACAGGGCTGCCTTCAGATGTCTTCTAAAAGTCTGGTAGTTTTGTTGTTAACTTCACCAATGCCACCAAGTGGCAAACTTTATTCTCTAGCCTTCACTAAACAACCCCTTTAACTAGCCCAATTTACTCCCAATACTGGTAAGAGTGGTGTGGCACTTTGAAGTGGTGTGATGAACATGTCCCCAGGCCCAATTTTTCCAACACAAATTATGCTTTTACTAAATTTCAAGGAAAGCAACAAGTTAAATACTTTTTGAAAAAGTGAATTTAGAAAAGAAAGAGGAGGAAAACTTAATTTTACAGTTGAAGTAATTACTCCTGGAGCAAAAAATAATCAGATATCAATATATCCAGCTATACCTCTTCTAGACTGTTTCCCTAACCAAGAACAAGCCCCCAACCAATATGTCTGCAGGGAGCTTTGTTTTCATTGTAACATACAAATGTATTACTTCCATCCCTGCATTCTGAAATGGCACAATCCAGCAAGAGCTGCAACAGATTTGTAGCTCAGCTCCAAGCCAGACATTGTGCTTGTCCTAAATGCAAAGTGGAAAGTTGAGTATCTTGGCTACTTATTTCCATTTTTAAGTCTGCTCCTGTATACTTCCTGCAACCAACGTATTTCCTATCCATCTTCATGGAACTCAAGGTTTACACAGCAAGAATATGAATCACTTAAACACAAGAGTAGCTTTTATAGGTTTCCAGTGAGCTGATGTCACAGCATAACTCACTTTGTGTTTTGCATCCAAGAAGAATGAGGTCAGGGTCAAATCATAACAAAATGCAGAAAAGGCTTTCTATGCTCATAAATCTTCAACTGAAGCAAAGTGATTTCTGAATCTTTAACCACCACCATGCTTGGCTTGGCTTGGCTAGAAGAGATTCATTTAACAACACCTTGTTTAGAAAATGAGCATGTGTTTGTGTTACTTACAAACTCTCCAAAGGTCAGATTCATCAGAAATAGTTGTGCAGGCAGTAAAACTTGAACTAGTTACAAAGTGGTGAAAATCCCTAAATTATTGGTACAGGAACTCAAGAGTAGTTTGTAAAAGCCATCGGGTGTGAGCTGCCGCGAGCAGCAAGGGCCTAATCTGGCCCGCCAGTCGGTTTAATCTGGCCCATGTGGCAGTTTATTTCCTGGGGTAAAAATCCTAAAAAACCTCAACAACTTCAATCCTAAAATAAGGTTAACAACTTTGGTCGGCCCTTTGGTCGGCCCTCACAGCCCTTTACTTCATCAAATCTGACCCTCTTTGAAAAAAGTTTGGCCACCACTGAAGGGTTAAAGTCAAAGAGTTCAAGAGAAGCAGAGAAGGGGGTGCTGGATGTCAGCAGTTTCATTCTCTCCCATGCTGCAGAGTGTGTGGGACTACTGGATCACATGCTCTCTGTGTTGACATTCCATTCTTTGGAAGCGAGGGAACAGAAGGAACTGTGCGCCACTTCCGCCACTTCCGTCTTCTTTGTTCTTTGTTCTGTTCTGTTGTTGTTCTCTCTCTCGGAGGCCCCCCCCCCATGGCTCGGAGGGGCGTGTTTTGGCTGCTGAGCTGCGCTCACCATTGTGAGGGCTGAGGGGGTGATGGTGATACCACCCCAGCTGCTGCCATTGTCTGTGGGTTGACTGTGAAGTGACAAAAACATTTGGCTGCTGAGTGGGTATAAATGTGAGCCAAGGCGCAAGCCTCGGCAGTTGCCCTCCCCAGAGAGAAATGGGCAGCTCGGTGGCACTCAGCCCAGGTGGTCTCCTGCCCCATGGCAGGAAGCTGGCAAGTGGAAGGAGGCAATCGCCCAGTGCTGGGATGCTGTGGAGCAAGGAGAAGGCAAGTACAAAGTTTACTTGCTGGTGGGATCGCTACTTGAAGGCGACTGATATTCAGCTCTGAAGTTGGTTGACTTCTGGCAATGGACCTGGCTAGGCAGCAGCTGGTGGACGGTTGTTGGAAGAGTTTGCATTCAGGCCATTGGATGCCGCGAGAATACGCTGGCTGAGATGGATGCAAACTGGTTTGGAAGCCTTGTTTGTTAACAGGCAGCCAAACAGAGGAGGAGACTGGGGGACGCTGTTGGGTGGGGGCCGTCCCACCCACCTGTTTGCCTTTGCCTTACAGGGATGTCTGGAGCTGGTGAGGTTTTCCCCAAGTCCAGCCTTCAAAGTCATGGAGACAACCGCAGGACGTCCCTATTTACATCGGAGAAGTGAACGTGAAATCCTGGCAGTGAGCAATGGACAAGGCCGTGGCCATACCTGAGAGAAGGAGCTTTGAAGGGAGACTGCAGGCGGACATCTGCTGCATTGCAAGTGATGGGGCAGTGGAGAGAGAGAAGAAAATGAGGGAGGAAACATTAGGCCACATTAGGCGCACTGTCCATTGAAAGTGCTATGAAGACGCTTTAAACAGGAATGGCTTTCCCTCAAGGATTCTGGGAACTGTAGGTTGTTAAGGGGACGGAGGGTTGTTAGGGTGGTTTAGGATTAGGGTTAGAGTTAGGATTAGAGTTAGAGTTAGGGTGAGGGTAGGGTTAGGGTTCCCTTCTTGCCAGGGAACTCTGGGAATTGTAGCTCTAGTTAAGGGTTAAGGGTTAGCATTGGGGTTAGGGTTAGCGTCAGGGGTAGGGGTAGGGTTCCCTTCTTGCTAGGGAACTCTGGGAATTGTAGCTCTAGTTAGGGGCAGGGTTAGGGTTAGGGTTAGGGTTCCCTTCTTGCCAGGGAACTCTGGGAATTGTAGCTCGAGTTAGGGGGCAGGGTTAGGGTTAGGGTTCCCTTCTTAGCAGAGAACTCTGGGAATTGTAGCTCTAGTTAGGGGGCAGGGTTAGGGTTAGGGTTAGGGTTCCCTTCTTGCCAGGGAACTCTGGGAATTGTAGCTCTAGTTAAGGGGTCCCTTCTTGGCAGGGAACAGGGGGTCTCCTAACAACTCTCGGCACCCTTTTCCAACTATAGCTCCCAGATTATTTGGGGGGAGAAGCCATGAGTGTTTAAAGCGGCTTCATAGCGCTTTAAATGGTGTGGATGTGGCCCTGGCCTCCCTCACCTCACTGCCTCTTTATTATTGTGGAATAGAAAGGATTTCCCCATTCAAATCTCTCAGAAACAGGAAACAGGAAGAAGCCAGACTTTTCTATCTCATGCCATTTTGAAATGTCTTAACATGAAATGCCAATAAAGGTATTTGTATTGTATTGTATTCTGATTAATGTGGGAAGTGGAATGGTAAAATGTTAATGAGGCGGACTCGATACTTCTGTAAACTGGTATGCCCTTTCTTGTGGGCATGGAAGGAGAGACTTGCGGCTGGACAAGCAACTTTATGTGTTTTTCCTGATGAAGATGTGCCTGATCTTGGGTTACCCCACTTGCAAACATGTATAATAAAAATGTTTCCTAATTTACCCATTTTGTCCAGATCACTTATTTAAAAGGATCCAGAGACCTTAAATCAAAGGAACCAGTGTATTTATCTCTCACAAAGGGCAAAATAAATAAATAAATAATACCAATCCCCCAACTGCCAAAACAAACTGTCTTGCAGCACTGTAAAAATTAAAGATTTTGGGGAAACTTTTTAAAAATGGGAGGGTCAGGGGGCCTTGGTGGGTGCTAAGGAGGGTATCTTAGGGTGCCATGGAGTCCACATGCCACACGTGTCACAAGGGAGGGGGCTCCTCTATCATCATTTGTTTATTTATAAATGCCCCCCCCCTTGAGGCCTAGTTTCCCCAGCCCTGTCTATGGATGGTCTCCTGTGATGTCACAAACAGACATAGCAGCTGAGGGGAAAGAGGCAGTTTCTTATTCTAGAATTTCAAACACAGGAGGGGGACATTTTTCAGCCCAGGGGCTGCATTTCCCTCCACACAACATGTTATGTATTGAAGTTCTCACCCTGGCCACCAGGGGTATTGTGTATATAGTTTTCACTCAGGTCCATGTCAGTTACTTTAGGCGGAAAACGCTGGGTTGTTGTTGCTATAATGTTGATAGCCGGCTGCCTATAAAAGTAGGCTGGCTGAGCTATTTGCTGTTCAGTTCTGTTCCAGCTTACAAATAAAGAGCTGTTTGAAGAATCGCTGTGTCGTCTGATATGTTCACCCACAACTTAACACAACACTAGTCAAATGTACAAATGAACAGATCAATGAAAGCAAGCCATATCTTTGCACAGGAAGCTGTTCAAGGAATGACATTCAGAGAGGAAGCACCAAACCCAATTAAACCTATTAAGAAATAGGTTGTCCAACCCCCTGGAATGAAGGGAACTCAGCTGAAATTTAGGAAATGTTCTTATTTCTGCATGTGTTTATAGTATCCATATTGCTATTCGGAATACTCGAAAGGGGGGGGCTCAGCTGCACACCCACCTCCCTTCATTTGGGGGGGAGGGTCTCTCTCCCCCACCTGCCCAGCAGCTTCCCTGCCTGCTATCTCCCCCTCCATCATCCCACTGGCATTGCATCCTCCCCCAGCCGCGCCCCCATCAAAGCTTGCTGCGCCCCAAGGCAGTTTTCCCTCACCTGAACCCTTGCAGGGAAAGGGGCAGGGCATAATGAAAAAGGCGGGGCAACCAGGCTACTTAAACCACGCCCCTTTTCCAACGGAAGCGGCATGGGGGGGTCAGTATCCATTACCCCCTTCTCTGCTTCTCTTGAACTCTTTGAATTTAACCCTTCAGTGGTGTCCAAACTTTTTTCAACGAGGGCCAGATTTGATGAAGTGAAGGGCTGTGAGGGCCGACCAAAGGGCCGACTAAAATTGTTAGCCTTTTTTTAGGATTGAAGTTGTTGAGGTTTTTTAGTGATATTTTTACCCCAGGAAATAAACTGCCACAGGGGCCAGATTAAACTGACCAACAGGCCGGATTAGGCCCCAAAAATGGACTTTGGACATTAAGTGCGTTGTGCAATCAGTTTTAAGATTTCGTGGATGATTTAAGCATATGAGTTGTGCAGATGGCTTCATCATCATAACCCAGCATCATAACCCTAGTTAAATATTTCGTACCATACCTTGTACTGATCATTGGGTCCCAGCTTGTTCCAAGGCTCTGGGATGCTCTTTTTGTCCCAGCCAGGCAGTGAAACGTGACAAGAGGCAGACAGCTAGGAGTACATCTTTGTAAGAAGAAAAACATACTGCAGGCATGTCCAAAGTCTGTTTGGGGGGCCTAATCTGGCCCGCTGGTCAGTTTAATCCAGCCCCTGTGGCAGTTTATTTCCTGGGGTAAAATAAGTACTTGCTTTGAGCTTCAAGCAAACAAAGACACAGTTAATATTCAGTGCTTTCGTTATTTACCGTATTTTTTGCTCTATAAGACTCACTTTTTCCCTCCTAAAAAGTAAGGGGAAATGTGTGTGCGTCTTATGGAGCGAATGCAGGCTGCGCAGCTATCCCAGAAGCCAGAACAGCAAGAGGGATTGCTGCTTTCACTGTGTAGCGATCCCTCTTGCTGTTCTGGCTTCTGAGATTCAGAATATTTTTTTTTTCTTGTTTTCCTCCTCCAAAAACTAGGTGCGTCTTGTGGTCTGGTGTGTCTTATAGAGCGAAAAATACGGTACTTACTGCACTTATATCCCACTTTTCTTCCAAGGCAACATGCAGGATTCTCTTCCTCTCCATTTTATCCTCACAACAAGCCTGTACGGTAGGTTAGAGTAATAGACAGTGAATGGCCTCAGGCTACCCAGCAAGCTTCATGCCTGAGTGGAGATCTGAACCCTGGTCTCTGGAGTCCTAACCCAACACTCTTAAGCTCTACCCCACACTGACCAGCTCACATAGCATACTGTATTCACTGTTCTGTCCCTGGCTAAATCCTTCCTGTGGTTAGGAAACACGTTTTGCCAGCCAGGCAAGGGACTTCTTCAGCACGACCTGCAAAGCAAGCACATTTCAAGTGATGACGTTCAGTTTGTTATGGCTGCTTGGCAGCGGGCCAAAGCAACTTTAATATTTGCATTTCCTCCACACATGCAGACAGACAAATGCCTTTTCCCACAACAAGGTCATTCAATACCAAGGCTATTAAATTAAGATTTCCTCTAAAACGAGGCCTCATTATCAGGGCTAATTAAAGGATGACAAAAAAAAGATCTCCTGGGCAAGTCCCTCTCTGCTGCTGAGGCTTGTGCACGACTAGGCTATTTCGTGGGAAAGCATTTGATTAAAGTTATTAAAAGCTCTTTTAATCGCTGTATGAGCAGGACTCCTAACTAGCCACATTTGAGCTGTAGGAAATAGCAAAAGGTACACTGGAGCTTTCGCAGATCATTGTAAATGTGCACTTCTTAGGGCCAAACTAGATGAGAGTCAATCACACTATTAGTCATTGCATTAATGGCTTTTAAAACAATAAACAGCAAGGAGGAGGACAGGGGAGGGGAGTTTTCACCCATCCTGGGAATCTGGCATGGACAAAGGGAACAGCAAGCCTTTGCTTTCCTGCTGCAGTCCAGATCTGGATTGCCCTATCAACACCTCTATGCTAGCAATTCACATTAAAAGATAGATTCCCATTTGAGCCAATGCAAGCTTTTCTTTACAATGAAGGAAGAAGGCCTGATCCAGATCAAAACTATAGTGACAGGTAAAGCCACTCCACCCCCTAAAAGGGTCCCCATCCTGATCAATCTTCTGTTGCTGTTTTTTGTGGGGGTTTTAAATGTGAGCTAAGCAATTAGCAATTCCATGCGTCTCCTAAAGTTACCTGATTGGTTGGATCAGAAATGAGAAGGCGTGTGGCCCTCCAGGCCCCTCAGTTTGGCCCTCAGAACTCTCACCAGACCACATTCCACTCACCAGGCCACACCCCTCAATAGCCCTGCTCTCTGGCCTCATTGCATGCATCTTTGTATATCAACAGTCTACAGTGGTACCTCAGGTTACAGACGCTACAGGTTACAGACTCTTCAAGTTACAGACTCCGCTAACCCAGAAATAGTACCTCAGGTTAAGAACTTTGCTTCAGGGTGAGAACAGAAATCGCGCAGTGGTGGCGTGGCGGCAGCGGGAGGCCCCATTAGCTAAAGTGGTACCTCAGGTTAAGAACAGTTTCAGGTTAAGAACAGACCTCCAGAACAAATTAAGCTCTTAACCCGAGGTACCACTGTATATCTGCTCCCACCATGTCTCTCCAGAATCTTGCAATGACAGCAGTAAGTAAATGCCCAACCAGTTCACTGCCATACAGACAGATGGGCCAGTTGTGAGTACGCTGGTTTCTCTTCAGATTGTATGAAGCTTTTGCCCTTTTTTACATTGTTTTGATGCTTTATTTACATTGAAATGAATACGTTTTATGTAAATATGTAAGTAACGCGCGTTACAAGCTGAAGGCAGGCTGAATAGGGGAGTACTGGTTGAAAATCAAACTGCAGCAGAATGAAAACAGCATTGATTGTGGAAAAATAGGGGTTAAAATAGAAATTGCTGCCTTCCTTCATCCATAGTGATTTTTGTAACACAAAAGAATAGCAAGCAAAATGGCCAGAGGACAGGGCACTCCTTTGATTCTCCTTTTCTAGCCATCTACATAAAGCATGTAGGGTACAGAAACTTCCTAACCGCTTAAATGTTCAAGGGAACCCTGCCACTTTCCTGATGCAACACGACATTTAATTACAGCTTTTTTGCGCACCAGGAGCACTGCAAGCAACTCTTAGGGAAGGTCTAATTTTCACATTATGCCCTTGTCTCTCGAACTTTAGCAACATAATCATACCATAGCAAGCTCTGCGCTGTCTGTGCTGTTATCCAAAATGGGATTGTTGAGAACGATTGACTGCATTATAGGGAGCAGTGTGATACTGTACATGATAATCCTGGCTTTTGTTTTGTGTGTTTAGAGCAAGGAAGGGTAGCAGAAATGCACTGTTCTTAAAGACATCATGGTCTGCTATCATAGCAACACCACCTCGTTCAGCTCCAAGTTGCATAAGATGGCTTTTTTATTATAACTGTTTTGCAAGCGACAAGTTGAAGATGCAATGCGCTGTCTGTAAGAACAGAATGGAGGCCTTTAAATGCATGATCTTGTCATGAAAACACATTTCAGCTTCAAATAAATTGCTTTTAATATCTGCAGCATTCGCCGACACAACAACTGAGGGTCAGTCGAAAAAGAGCCTTAATGGCTTAGTGGTTGTAGAGCTGAAATGGGCAGATTTCTCAAACAAATTCTCCTAACTTAATCATGCTTGTAAAAGTGAATGCCTATTCTCCAAACCCAGCGGTTTTCTAGATTATGAATGCTGTCAGAATATAAGAATTTTAGATAGGAAAACAAGGTCAAGCACTTTTAAGCTCCATTAATTTTAATAGTCAGGGCTTAGTGCTTTTCCTGGTGAAGCATAGTGGGTAAGAGAATGCGCTATCAATCAGGAAGCCCCGAGTTCACATCCTGACATGAACTGAGTAGGCTGCCCAAAGCAAGCCACTCTCAGCCTCAGTCCTCACATCTGTAATATGGTGATACTACTGACTTGGCTCTCATGAAACTAGATTATACACGTGAAGCACTCTGAACTCTTGAACGTGCTACACAATGCCAAGTACTATTATTTCACAGAATGATATTGATTTAATTAATGGATTGCCTTTTACATTTGTTGCCAGGCAATTTTAAAATGTACCATGCATAGCTAAAAAATAGTTTTAGAAGAACAGTACCAAAACAGTACAAAAAAACCAAACAAAAACCTAACTAAAGATAGGTTTTTAAATAATACAAAATGAGCATCTAAGGCAGAGACCTTTTTAACCGGCTTAAAAGGCTTTTGGATACAAATATGCCCTCAATTAGGGACACGGGGTGAGCTCCTGTTGCTTGGTCCCTGCTCCTGCCAACCTAGCAGTTCGAAAGCATGTCAAAGTGCAAGTAGATAAATAGGTACCGCTCCGGCGGGAAGGTAAACAGCGTTTCTTGTGCGTTGCTCTGGTTTGCCAGAAGCGGCTTAGTCATGCTGGCCACATGACACAGAAGCTGTATGCCAGCTCCCTCGGCCAATAAAGCGAGATGAGTGCCGCAACGCCAGAGTCGGCCACGACTGGACCTGATGGTCAGGGGTCCCTTTACCTTTACCTTTACTTATGCCCTCAATTGTTTCCAGAAACTGCAGATCGTGGGTGCCTATCATATCTCACCAGAAATGTTTCTCCACAATGCAGGGGTATCCTGCTCCAAGTTACTGTGGAGTGGACCTCTGATATTTTTGGGTTGTTAAAAAGAAACTCTCCCACAAGAACACAGTGTCCTACCAAGACTATATGGGATAGGCTCTCAAGTAACCTGGTCCTAAGCTGCATAGAGTCTTGTATGTTAGCTTATATGTTAACAAGGGGCATGATCAGAGTTCAAGGGCACCATCCAGTCAGTCAGAAACACTCAAGGGAGGTGCAAAGCATGGCTGGTGAGGGTTGTGGCTTGGGCAGAGTTCTAAGGGCCAGGCAAAGACCCCAGAGGCCAAAGTTTCCCATTCCTGTTTTAGCAGGTGACAAAAAAACATTGAGACTGAAAGTTGGTTAACAAGGCTTTGCCACCCCAACTGCAAGTCTTTCTTTGTGAAAAATAAAATCTCAGCAGCTTTTGCAGCTAAAGTGGAAAAGATGCCTCATAACTAAGCAATTGGGACACATAAAATGAATCTGTCTCAGCTGTCAGAGATGCTTACAAGTGCAGTTAACTACAAAACAAAATACAGCTTGGGGTTGGAATATACAACCTCTTGCTCTGAGCATATCAAGTCTCAAAAACTCTTCATAAATCGTAGCGCAATAAGCAATGTTGTATCACAGGAAACTTAATTTTCTTCCACTTATAAGAAAAGCCAGGAAATAGCTGCATCTTTACATGGTGCTTCTGGAATCGGTGAGCAGATTTTCTCTTTTTTTTATGAGATGAAACTGGGATGCAGTCAAAACTGGTGGCTTTGGGAATCTATTCCCCTCCCACATTCAGCAAACAAGTATACGAAAGACAGAGAAAATAAAGAAGCTGTTGGTTCTATTTTAAGTTTTCAGACAAGACAGCAGACTCTCCCAGATTTAACAGAGGATATCTGTGGTCTGCTTGTTAAATGGTTGTAACCAGTTGCTAGAAACTGCAGGAGGGGAAAATGCTCTTGTGCTCATGTCTTTCTTGCGGGTTTCTCACAGCCCTCCGCTTGGTCACTGTGACAACAGAATCCTGGGCTAGATGGGCTGTTTGCCTGATCCAGCAAACTTGTCTTATTTGTGTTCTTATGTTCAAAAGTGCTCAGGTGCCAAGTAAGGCATTTGCACTGGAGTCCTTGCACCTCACAGGCAATGTAAAGGTAAAGGTAAAGGGACCCCTGACCATTAGGTCCAGTCGTGACTGGGGTTGCAGCGCTCATCTCTCTTTATTGGCCGAGGGAGCCGGCGTTTGTCCACAGACAGCTTCCGGGTCATGTGGCCAGCATGACTAAGCCACTTCTGGCAAACCAGAGCAGCGCACAGAAACAACGTTTACCTTCCCACCGGAGCGGTACCTATTTATCTACTTGCATTTTGATGTGCTTTTGAACTGCTAGGTTGGCAGGACACAGGCAATGAGGGTATGCCTAATTGCAACAAGGGAGGACAGCCAACATCCACCATTGTCAACTTCCACGCTGCAGAATCCTATGCTTAGTGCAATTACTCGCAGAGAGAAAACATTAGAGGTGTCAAGATGCTAAGGGGTATATAGTAAGCCTGCAACTTACACTGAAGTTATGTTCCAGGAATTTTGCCTAAAGCCAAAATCAGGTATAGTCAAAACCCATTGAGTTCCATGGCAGATGGGGTTGTCAAAGTCATTTTTCCTAGAACCCCACCCCCCTTTTTTGCCGTGCATGTAAGGCTGAATGTGCACAAGTTAAATGCACATAAGTTGGAGGCTAACTATACTTAAGTTTGGAAATATCATCTCCCAAAGGTCTATAGATCTGAGCTAGAGGGACCCTTGGCACATGGCCTTAGATGTTCCAAATGAGCACTCAACCAGTGCTATGGAGGGCATGATCATTGATAGCTAATAACCACAAAGGGCTATGTTCTACCTACACTGTTGGAGGCAGTGTGCCTCTGAATACCAGTTGTTACGTATCTCAAGTTGCACTCAAGTGCTGCTTGCATATGATTGCCCACTGTGAGACTAGGATGGTGGGCTAGATGAGCCTTTTGCCTGATCCAGCAGGGCTCTTCTTGTGTTCTTAACACCTTAAATGCTTTATCTCTCTGCTGCCCTTCTTCCCAGCATATTTTTCCAATATCCTAGGCCTGCAATATGCTCCCAGGTAGTTGTTTACTTCCCTAAGCTTTTCCAATTCTCCTCTCAGCACATCACACCTCCAGTACTCCTCCTCTGACACTAGCTTCTAATTGAAGAATGCCTCTGTGGCTCAATTTCTCAGGGTAATAGCACTCTGGCATCCCAAGGGGTAATTCAGGATGTCAAGTTTTTCAAAATATTTGAGCAGTATCGATGCACCGTTGGATTGATCTATTTGCTTTGACAATAAGTTCCTGGGGGACTGCATTAAAGGGATGAGAAGTTTTACCACCCACAATCATTTGGTTAGCCCAAATTAAGGGCTGGTGTACAATATTTCATTTTATCTCCCTGGTCCTTCTTTAAGCCTGCACTTGCAACCCTTTAGCAAACCGGTTTGTAGCAGGCATTATTGCGATTTTCACTTTAAACCTAATTAGCAACCAAACAAGCTGTTATGTACTGAGTTGAATAGGATCCAAACTGCAGCAGTCTGATTGGTCTTAGAACAATAGGATCCAAAAGGCAGCAGTCTGATTGGTCCTAGAACAATAGGATTCAGAATGCAGCAGTCTGATTGGTCCTAGAACAATGCAGCAGTATGATTGGTTGGCAGGAACCACCCAATCATGCTCCAGATAGAAGTGAATCCACAACCTGATTGGCTTACAGTAGAATTCCGGAATTAGCCAATCATGTGCAGCCCATTGTGTAAATAATGTATATAAAGGCAGATACTTTGAGGGGACTTTCATTCCTCCTCACCACTATGAGCTGAATAAAGAGCATGAAATCACTTTGCGACTCTGAGTATATTTCACTGGCGACGAGGATGGGATCCCGCTGAGCTGACTGCCACACACAGCACCGCAGCACCGCCACCTGCCGCACCGCTGCCTCGCACCGTGTATCCAGGCTTCAGCTCCGGGACACAAGGAACTCAGAATGGCAACCGACAGCAGCTTCTCGCCATTCAATCCAGCATCTGGAGACTGGGAAGCGTACGCCTCCCGTTTCACCTTCCTCCTAGAAGCCAAAGGGGTCACCGATGAAGAAGACGCCAAGAAGAGGGCAATATTCTTCAGCGTCTGCGGAGAGGAGACGTTTGAAATCACCCGGGCTCTCCTTGCGCCTGAAGACGTCGCTACTGTTCCATACAAAACAATAATGGAACAGCTGAAGGGGCACTTTTCGCCACAGCCCTCAGTGGTGGCTCGTCGAAATGCCTTCTACGCAAAGCGGCAAGCCCCTGGGGAAACCATAACTGGGTTTGTGACCTCTCTCCGCCAAGCCGCCCGGTTCTGCAACTTCTCAGAGCTGGAGAACATGCTTCGTGACCACCTCGTCGGTGGCCTGAAGGATGAGAAGCTGCAACGACGCCTCTACGCTAAGAAGGACCTAACGTTCCAGGTCGCTCTGGAGGAGGCCCTGGCAACGGAAGCTGCTGAGAGGTCGACGCAAGAGGCACGGCCGAGCCAGCCGTCCCAACCGAGGGTCCACCACAAAGACCTCACCGACGACTCAGGATCTGACAAGGAGGAGGTGCACCGAGTACAGCAGCGCACTCAAGCAGCCCACATACCACAGCTGCCTCGACGAGAAGGAGGGAACTGCGCAAGCTGCGGGGAAAGTCACGAGAGGAGGACCTGCCGTTTCCGCAACGCAGAGTGCAGGCAGTGCAGAAAATTGTCACACATCGCCCGGGTGTGTCGAGCTCGGCCCACCCGACGCCAGGCATCAGATGACCAATCCAAGAGCCCCAGGTCCCGGGGCCCAACGCACCAAGGCAACTCGACGGAGCTCACGGACTTCCAGGTATACCAGTTGCCCCACCCCAACGTAGAGAAAATTTATGTAGAGGTACAGATAGAGGGGGCCCCATGCCGCATGGAGCTTGACACGGGTTCAACTCTATCCATAATCTCGGCAAGGACCTTAAGGAAACTGTGTCCTACTGGGGGTCCCAAACTCAGGCCGGCCCCATTCACCCTCCGGGACTTCCAGAAACGTAAGGTCCCCACAATGGGGGTGGGGACCTTCAGGGTGCAATACCGAGGGCGGACGCGGCAACTGGACTTGCTTGTGGTCAAGGGCCCCTACATTAGCTTACTGGGATTGGCATGGTTTGGACCACTGGGGCTAGCTGTCACCGGGGTGAACCACACAAGCTTACAAGTGGACGTGGACGCCATATGCAAGGAATTTCTTGAAGCTGCATTCTGCAGACTGAAGCTGCAGAGGAAGGGCATTCCTATGCACACACAACCTCAGAAATCAAGGTCACTGGTCAATTAGGCCAGGTACTAATTCATTCACAATCCCAAATATGACAATCAGCCAGGCATTTATGACCTTTCCAGATGGAATGTTTTTTCCCCAGTAGTACATTACATTGCTAGTGCTTCACTAACAAACACATTGCCACTGTCTTCTACCATGGCAAATCCTTGGTTCAATATTGCCTACTGAACTGGGAGAGGTTCTCCAGGGTTTCAGGCAAAGACTCTTTCTCAGCCCTACCTAGAGATGGTGGGGATTGAACCTGGGACCTTTTGCATGCAAAGCAGGTGTTAGATTCAACCCCGATAGATAGATAGATAGATAGATAGATGATAGATATAGATAGATATAGATAGATATAGATAGATATAGATAGATATAGATAGATAGATAGATAGATAGATAGATAGATAGATAGATAGATAGATTAGATAGATAGATTAGATAGATAGATAGATGATAGATGATAGATAGATAGATAGATAGATAGATAGATAGATAGATAGATAGATGATGGAGAGAGAGAGAGAACGAGAGAGAGGGGGGGTAGTCTTTGAGGAAGAAAATGGGAAAGAAGCAATTTTTTCATTTCTTTCTCATTTCAAATTTGCCAATGAGGGGCCTCACTAGCTGAAAGGGCATTGACTGCCCGTCTGTTCAAGGAGCCAGCAAGGCATAAAAGCCAGTGATGCCTCCCTCCCTCACTTCAGTCAGTGGAAGAACAAATAAGAAAAGAAGGTCAGATCATTGAGTCAAGAAAGTGGAAGCTGTGTGTTGCCAGGGTGGTGGTTGGATCACTGCAAACTGGGCATGAAATATGAATAGTATTTATAGCACCACAGCCACCAAGGTTGATGGAGAGAGAGAGATGGACTGGCCCAGGGTCAATGAGGAAACATGGGAAGCTGCCTTATACTGAGTCATACCACTGGCCCATTTAGCGCAGTATTCTGCTGACTGGTCGCAGCTTTCCAGGGTTTCAGGCAGTCTTTCCTAGCCTTGCCTGGCAGAACCAGGGATTGAACCTGGGATCTCATACTTGCCAGGTGAATGTCCTGCCACTGAAGTACAAGTGCCTATCAATGTAGTCCAGAGATAGTGAACGTGGTTCCCCTCCAGATGTTGTTGGACTATAGCTCCCATCATACCCACCCAGTATAGTCAGTGTTTAGGGCTGATGGCATAGGCATTACTGAGCTAGACAAACCAAGAGTGTGACTCAGTGTCTGTCTGCTTATTTTGTTGTGTGTTGAAAGTCCTATTCACTAAAAGAGACTGCAATATAGTTTATTCAAAGCAGAAAATAATGAACAGCACCTCTTTCCTCTAGTGTTGCTAATCCAAATGTCCAACAACGGGGGGAAAGCACAGCACAGCATCTTAGCTATTCACAAACCTCCAGGCAATTGCTTCTGGAGGAGACTACACCGAGCACCTGTCAAGCTGCTCAGTTTGACAGCCAGTTCCTGCCTTTGCCAGTCAGGCAGCCAGATCATCATTCCACCCTGCTTGAGCTCATTGCTGCCCTTATCTACAGTGGCTGAACCCTGCCTCACCTTTCCTGCATCTGTCTAGATCAGGTGCCAGAAAGCCAGCAGGGGCTGCCAACTTCTACACAAAATGGGACATTGCTTTGTGGTGACAGCAACAACCAAAAAGTGATCTCTGCTCCCTCCTCCCACCTTGCCTCCAGCACAAAACACGAAGCATTAAGAACCACAGCAATTATTAGCAAACCTCGCTACAGAAAAAATCAGGTGGTCCAGGAAAAAAAAGGGGAAATATTCTGTTCTCATCCTTTCTTTCCACTTCTCTCTCACCACCAGATGTTTCCCTTCCTCCAGCAGATGTTCACATTGCTGTCACATTTCCACCATCGGCTAAATGCAAAGCTGTACATCTTGTCAAGGTAGCAAAAATTTTTCATGGATGAATGCCCCAGAAATGTGTTTCCTGTTATTACCTATAAAAGTGGGATCTGCAACAAAATGGTACCATGTATCACACAGATATTAGAGAATTCCAAAGAAAAGAAACCTGAAGTGGAAATTGCCAGTGTCTGCTTATTCATCCCATTTCTAGAGCAGAAATCAATATAGTGATTATGACTGGTATTTGCCATTGTTGCTGCTTTCAGTCCACAAACGATATATAATTTATTATGTTTTCCCTTTTTGGCATATCTTTTTGCCCAGGCTTTTTCTGACCCATAAGATCAGAATCTGTCTTCCTTTGTCTGAATTCTTGATTATTATTTTTTCATGTGCTTTCATACTACTGTTCTACTGATTTCAGTTTGTATTTTGGTTTTACCAACAGTGTTTATTGCTTTTACTTAGAGATTTGGAAAAAGTGCTTTAAAATGCTATAAAATAAACAAACAGATAACAAATGTAAACTGTAATAACTAGTAGCAGATCAAAAATTCAGGAAAACAACAGATAAGCTATTGTAAACTATAAGGAGTTCAAGCGGACCTCTCTCTCTCTCTCTCTCTCTCTCACACACACACACACACACACACACACCACCTTTCCCATTTTCATTTTCCAACTGCCACTCAAATGGTGCATACTCATCTCTCACTGGGCTATTTCCAGAGTGGTCAGGTCCCTATAGACTTTTTAAAAATAATAATTTTAAAAAACACCCCTTGGTATTCCTTGTTTCTCACCAGGCCTGTTTTAACACCTTGCCCTGTTGACACAGGCTCAATAAGTTCAGTATTAAAAGAGTGGATAGCAGCATCAGTGTCCATAACACTTGACCAAGTTGATAAACAAAACAGAAATATCTCTGCACAAGAAGCTTCTGTGCCTGTACAAATCTTGTACACACAGAGAAGGTTCCCCATGACATCTAATGGTAATCTCCCTTCTTATTCTCACAGACACTTGGTATGTGTGCACCAATGCATGCTAGCCAATACCTGGAAGGGAGGCCAATGTGTTTCCTGTTTCTCCATTCAGGTCACATTATCCAACTCCCTTTGGTTCCCATTGAGAGATATTTCCCTGAACCGTTAACATGTCATATCGCTAACTAAAGTAGTGACTGACACAGGGTGGCCATGGACTATTCAGAATCATTATCCAGCCATTCTGTCCCATTAACACTCCACACACCCAACAAAAAATCAAACCCCATATTAATTTACAGCAATCAGGTACCAAACTCACAACAGTAGTGAAGCAAAGCCAAAGTTTCACTTATTGCACTTCTATCTGTTGCAAAACTGTTTCTTAAAAAGCGGCAAATCCGTAAGTAAGGATCAATACCCCAACATATGTGAATGAACTATCCAGGTAAGAAAGAGCTCTGCCATTGGCGATGGTGGTGCTCATTCTTCTGTAATCATAACCTGCTGCTGCCAAGAGGACTGTTTGTGTATCCAGATGGTGGGTGAGGTGATGCAGAAGCATGTATGTAGGTCATGCAGAAATAAGAAGGCCAGGAGCGACTGGATCAAAGCAGCTAATTTTCCATCCGATCTTCCTGAACAATGTTGGTCAAAAACTGTAACTTTATAGAGCATATTTGTCGGCATTTTAATGTGAATTTCTCCTAATGAACACATTCCAGTGCAACTTTGATTGGTACACACATTTCTGCAAGCAATTTCCCCCAATGAAATGTGATATTTTTGGTATATTTTTGCGAAAACGTGCATATTTGTGCACACTTGTAGGCGTTCTTGCACGTATTTCCTTGGGGAACTGCATTGCAAAATTTGGAGAAGCACACTTCTTGAACATTAACTATGTTTCAGTTTGTACAAATGAGGTGGCTCCTCATTATAATGCAAACAAAAAACCCATCCCAAGTGCACACACTCACTTTTATGTCCAGGGTAGAAAACTGATCAGGAAATGATGGTGCCCACAACAAATCACTCAAAAAGACTGACAGACCAAGAAAGACTGGCAACCCCTGGTGTAGTGTAGCTATTGGGAAGACAACTTTGGAGGAGCATTAGCAATATTGTTCAAGAATCTTCTCTCAGCGGCCTCCAAAGCAAGGACATTCTATTTTTCTGCCAATTGCCATTGAAAACAGTTTGTGATCAAGGACACATCTGTAATATTCCATTATTCTTTCATAAAGAGGAGAGTCATTGAGCCACACTCTCTTTTTATACATAATTACAAAGGATGTGTCTGCTCTTATTTAGGATAGCAGAAGAAATGCAATATTTGAATTTGCTGAAAGCAGTTCAAGGAATCCTTCTTCCCCACCCCACCCCACCCCTACCCCATTTCTGTGTAAGTACTCCTGAACCAATGCAATTCATCTCTCTAGGAATCTTCACAAGTAAATACATTGAGTGCAGGAATACAGCATCCTTGCTCTCCACCATGAAGTCATAGTCTAATGAGAAATCCATTTTAGCAACCTGCCAGCCTCTAGTAGCAGAGAATGCATATTTTATTGTGTGTTCTGCTCCAGACAAGTTCTTATTCTAAAAAGGACAAGTACATTATCAGTATTTTTGAAAGGATTTTAAGTACACCAAAGTGTTTAACCCATTTCATGCACTTGCTGATTTTTTCAGATGCAACATGAGATTTCAGCCATGAAATGTGTGGGTATGAAGGTAAAGAATCAAAATTCCAAGTGGAGGTATTGAATAATGAGTATAAAAATCTGTCTAAAATGTATAAAATGTTGCTGGAGTGGCATACAAAAGATGAAGAGGTAAAAGCAGTAATGATACACTGGGCAAGAGACTTTGGTTATAATATACAGTATGATGATTGGATGAAATTATGGAATGAAAGGTTAAAATTTACGGCATGTACTGCGTTGAAAGAAAATGTAATGAAAATGTTCTACAGATGGTATATAACCCCAGTTAAACTGGCCAAAATGTATAAAACATGCAATAAGTGTTGGAAATGTAAAGAAAAAGAAGGTACTTTCTATCATATGTGGTGGGAGTGTAAAAGGGTGAAAGACTTCTGGGAAATGATATACAATGAATTGAAAAAGATGTTCATTAAAAAACCAGAGGCCTTTCTATTAGGAATGGTAGGAAACGAAATTAATAAGAGAGACTGTAAACCGTTTCAATATGCAGTGACTGCCGCAAGGATACTTCTGGCCCAAAGATGGAAACAGGAAGAAATTCCAACAGTGGAAGAATAGAGAAGGAAATTGACTGACTATGCAGAATTGGACAAATTGACTGGGAAGATTCAATATCAGAAAGACCAAAAGTTTATCGAGGACTGGGGGAAATTTACAGAATATCTGAAAAATATATGTGATGTACAGACAACGCTTGTTGGTTTTGAAGAGACTCTGTGAGATAGTAAGAAATATTGCAAAAAAGAGAGTAAGAGGAAAAGGAGTTGGGAAAGGCAATATCATGTTTAGAAATGCGTCAATAAATAGAAATTTTACGAAAGATTGACAGAGAAACTGAGGGAAGTCAAAAATTGAAGAATGAGTGCAAAATAATTTGTTGAGTGTATAAAATTTGTTTGGAAAATGAATAAAAATTATTTAAAAAAAAGAGAGAGATTTCAACCATGAAGATATAATGCTTTCCCAGGTCACGCTTCCCAAATTATGGAATGTGCTCTCTAGAGCTGTTCACCTGGCACACACAAAAATGATATACTTCTTTCCAAGCCACAGGTGAGCAACAGGTTTCTCTCATCTTTCCCTCTGCTGCAGCGTGATGGAGTAGCTGCTGGAGGAGCCTAATGGAGCTGGTATCTTAACAGAACTGATGGCATGGACCCGCCTACTACCTCTCACTCTGCTGCAGCTGGATGGAATGGCTGCTGCTAGCTTAAATCAAAGTTGAGAGAAGAGCCCAATGAAGCTGGTCCCTCAGCACAGGGGCAGAGAAAGGGGGGTGGGGCGGGCCGCCCCGAGTGTCACCACTGAGGGGGGTGACAAAATGCCAGGTGGCACTCACTGCAAGGCCTGCAGCACACCTGAGCCACACGTCTCCGCCCGCTGCCTCTATCTCAGCTGTAGGGTGGCTGAGTGGGAGGAGGCAGTCAGACTCCTCAGAGGCCCCACAGAGCGTTCTGCCCTGGCTCACCCTGCGCAGCTGGCCCCATGCAAAGCTGGCCGCGCCCCTAGGCGCAGGGCACGCATGCTGCCCCAGGCACCCAATCGGCTTGCTCCGCCACTGCCTCAGCTGCAACCAGATGGAACGTCTGCTTTTAGCCGAGATAAAAATTGAGGGAGGGGTGGCCCCAGTGGAGCTGGTCTCTCAGCAGAGCAGATGGAGTGGCTCAGCTTCCCTTTTCTCATGCCTATCCTCCATACATTTGTCCAGTCATTTTTGAAAGCCATCTTAGCTAGCAATCACCATATATTGCACATGTGTTCACTAGGTACTATGTGAAAAGGTAGGCCCACGCAGAGCTTGTCTGAGGCTCGGGATGGGAGTCTTGTTAGAATAAAGTTATGAACTTAAACAATAAATCAGCCAGTCCCTGGCAGGGCCACCCAGCCAGTTTAGCCCTCCAAGGCCCAGGGCAAGTATACCAGGCTGCCCCCTCCATCTGAACAGGCCTGCGAAAAGCTACTGTTCACTGCTCTTATCCTTATCACTTCTGGATGACCTTTTTATTGAGCATCCATCCTGATTTGTTTGTGAAAAGTTTGCAGGGAGGTTACACAGTGCCCACTGTTTATCAAGCATTCGTTCTGGCTTTTTTGTGAGGAGTTTGTACAATGTTGCATCAAGTATTTGTTCTTTGCTCTTTCCCGTATATTTCCCCCATCACTTTCTTTAAAAAGTCAGGGGCGGGGGGGAATTGAGATTGTTGTGAAAGGGCCCCAAATAAACCTTAGAAGCAGTGGCATGCAGCAGAAAATTTCAAAGGGGAACAGTTAGAGCGCCAACTTGCAAGGGCACTTAGGAGGGCAATGTCACACAGGTGAGCATCGCACCGCCCCCTCCCTAAGCCAGGCAGAAGCTTCCCAGGCTTTGGGGAGGAGGAGGCAGTTCTCTGACAGGACACTGGAGCCCTCCTTCCTCCTTCCCCAAGCTGGGTGGGCTTTGGGATGGTGAGATGGCTCTTGGACCCCATCAGACCCTAAGATGGGCAGAAGCTTCCGGGGCTTTGGGGAACGTATAGGGACCTAGTCTAAAACCCCTAGTCCACTGACTACACACCACTGCTTCAAAGTGTAACATGATTTGCTGATTTGCAAGTGAATCCCACCTGCAAAATGTGGTGGCACTCTGGATAAGAACTTGCTGAACTAAAAATTGGAGCTGGAATACAAGAAGGGGAGGTGTGGGGAAGTCAGGGAAATATGTTATTGAAAGTAAGCAATGTAAATTCTATGTGTGTGTGTGTTTTGTTTTGTTTTTAATTTCTCTTTTGTTTTTTCTTTATTTTTTGAAAACTTCAATAAATATCTTTAAAAAAAACAAAATGTGGTGGCACTCTGCAGCCTTATGCATTTCTAAAAGCTAGGCATTGTGTTTTAGGGTGGGTGGTAAGGGAGAAGGGAGGGGAGAGTGGGCTGCAGTTGTCAGAGGTTCAGTAGCACACTTGCTTGAGATAGCTGCAAGCTTTTAGCCTGATTGGCACCATCCAGACAGTGAAAGTGAGCTGCAATACCTTTTTTAAAAAAAATCAGACACACAATGGGCACAAGAGGGTTGATAGACAAGAGGGAAGGAGGCATGACTCCAAATTTCACTCTGTGTCTGTTTCTCCTACAAGCAAGACAGAGGAACAAACCTGCAAGACAGTTTATATGAATGAAACTTCATAATGATAACAACAAAATTGGAATGTGTTGAAAAGCCCTTTGCCTTATTAATATTTATAAGACTGGGATTTCAGAATCTTATTAGAATGTGTCATCTCCCTTCACAAGTGGTGTAGATTTTTTATAGATCTATATTAACCTCGCGTTCTTGCCAGTGCTTTTTGCAAACGACAGCTCTCTCTTAAGCAAATATTGCTCTCTCTTGGGGGCACCTGGGCAAAAAGGCAAGTCTTTAATTGATGGTGAAAGACAACAACCAGTAGTGCCACCTAATCTCCAAAAGGAGGCTGTTCCAGAGGGTAGGAGGCATCATGAAAAAAACTCCTGTTGTATGTATAAGTCACAGAATCATAGAATCATAGAGTTGGAAGAGACCACAAGGGCCATCGAGTCCAACCCCCTGCCAAGCAGGAAACACCATCAGAGCACTCCTGACATATGGTTGTCAAGCCTCTGCTTACAGACCTCCAAAGAAGGAGACTCCACCACACTCCTTGGCAGCAAATTCCACTGTCAAACAGCTCTTACTGTCAGGAAGTTCTTCCTAATGTTTAGGTGGAATCTTCTTTCTTGTAGTTTGGATCCATTGCTCCGTGTCCGCTTCTCTGGAGCAGCAGAAAACAACCTTTCTCCCTCCTCTATGTGACAGTCTCTGGTAAATTAGAACTGAGGGCATGGGATCCAACCTGTCTAGTCTCTTGGCTATCTTTGAAGCCATCGCACGGAGATATTAATTTGGCATTGATCCTTTTGTTGCAAGGCTGTAGTATTCACTTTACTCTCCACTATGCATTTTGCCTTCATTCTGCCTCTCTCATGTATTTCCTACCTTGCCTTTAAGAAACTCAAGGTGATATATATGGTGGATTCATCCTCGCAACAAGTACTGTATGGGGCGATAGGCGGTAGGTAGTTGTGGGGGACTCCCTGGTCCTGAATGGGGTAACTGTACCTCTGAAGGACCAGGTGTGCAGCCTGGGAGTCATTTTGGACTCACAGCTGTCCATGGAGGCACAGGTCAGTTCTGTGTCCAGGGCAGCTGCCTACCAGCTCCATCTGGTACGTAGGCTGAGACCCTATCTGCCTGCGGACTGTCTCGCCAGAGTGGTGCATGCTCTAGTTATCTCCCGCTTGGACTACTGCAATGGGCTCTACGTGGGGCTGCCTTTGAAAGTGACCCAGAAACTGCAGTTAATCCAGAATGCAGCGGCTAGACTGGTGACTAGGAGTGGCCACCAAGACACCGGTCCTTAAAGACCTACATTGGCTCCCAGTACATTTCCAAGCACAATTCAAAGTGTTAGGGCTGAACTTCAAAGCCTAATGGCTTTGGCCCTGTATACCTGAAGGAGTGTCTCCACCCTCATCATTCACCCCTGACACTGAGGTCCAGCTCATGATTCCCTCACTGCAAGAAGTGAGGTTACAGGGAACCAAGCAGAGGGCCTTTTTGGCAGTGGAGCTCTCTTATGGAATACCCTCTCTTCAGATGTCAGGGAGATAAATAACTATATAACTTGTAGAAGACGTCTGAAGGCAGCCCTGTATCGGGAAGTTTTTAATGTTTGATGTTTTTATGTGTGTTGGAAGCCACCCAGAGTGGCTGCAGCAACCTAGCCAGATGGATGGGGTATAAATAATAAAATTCTTATTATTAATTAACAATCCTGTTAAATAGGTAAGGATGGGAGGTGGTGACTACCCAAAGGTTATCCAGTAAGTTTTACAGCTGAGGGGATTTGAATCCAGGTCTCTGGTGTTCCAATCTTAGCTCTAACCATACTACCACAATGGCTCTGTTTTTCTTTCCTAAAAAGAAAAAAGATGGATCCAGTTGAATTTTTACTTGATGCCTTTTTGATGCTAAAGTCTAAGCCACAATAGTTACAGTGGTACCTCGGGTTACATACACTTCAGGTTACAGACACCACTAACCCGGAAATAATGCTTCAGGATGAGAACAGAAATCGTGCTCCAGCGGGGCGGCGGCAGCAGGAGCCCCCATTAGCTAAAGTGGTGCTTCAAGTTAAGAACAGTTTCAGGTTAAAAATGGACCTCCAGAATGAATTAAGTACTTAACCTGAGGTACCACTGTATTCTGAAAAACTAGGGCAACATAGGGAGCTGAGTCAGATCCACCATCCATCTAGCTTGTCTACATCAGTTGGGAACTTTTGGCCCTTCAGATGTTGCTGAGCTACAAATCCTATCACCCCCCCACAAGCACAGCCAATGACCAGGAATGATGGGAGTTGTAGTACAACAACATCTAGAGATAGTCAGAGAGCTGCATTTGACCTCTTGGCCATAGGTTCCCCATCCATACACAACACCAGCCCACATGGGGATGGGGTCCAGGGAACTATGGTTCTCTGGCTGTAGACCCCACAGCTCCTGCCCCCTACCATGACTAACAAAACCAGACTAAAAGATGCAGAGGAAAAAGAAAGGAAGATTGGAAAAGAGGAGAAAACAAGCAAATGTGCATTATTTATACATATCACAGATCCTGTCTCTCAGTCTTAGTGTAGGGTTACTTTTTTTTTTCTTTCTAATCACGGATAACCAAGCAGATCTCCTGGAAAAGGGTAAGCACTGGCTGCTATATGTGGAAGAATATCAGCGGTTCCAAAGGGAGTGCTCTGCTTCCCTCTCCTCTGTGCATCTGAGCAGTCTATTCCCTTCTGTGCAAGCTGCACCAAAATTGAGCTGTAACAAGGATGTTCCCAGTGGCGTGTCAACTCCTCTCTGCCCTTTTCAAGTTGCTCCCAGGCAATGATGAATGTTGCTGATACTGATCCGCCATCCTTCTCTTAACGAATCAAGTTCCAGCAGGCTCACTAACATGACTGTATCAGACAGAGGGAGTCAGAACAGGGCAGACCAAAGGTCAGCAGTATTTTTTACCTTTTCTTTTTCTTTTTTGAAATTACAAGGCAAGTCACTTCCACAGCAGAAAGCATTCCTTAGATGAGAATGCACACTTCTTTTAGGAAGCATTATAGAATTCCCGAGGAGACATTGTGCATAAGCAGCCCATAGAACTGTTAAGAACTTAAGGAGATGCCTGCTGAATCAGACCAAAGACCATCAAGTTCAACATCTTGTGCTCACAGTGGCCCACCAGATACCTATGGGAAGCCCACAAGGAGGAGCTGTCTACCTGTGCTCTCCCTTCCTGAAGTTTTCAGCAACTTGTATTCAGAGGCATAACTGGCTTTGATGGTGGGGACAGAACATAGCCATTGTGGCAAGTAGTCACAAGGCTATTATTGCCTTGCCCCCCCGTGAATTTGTCATATCCTCTTTTCAAGCCACCCAAGTCGGTGGCTATCACTACTTCTTGGGGGAATGAATTGTTGTTCTTGGGCATCCTGTAAATGCCATAAAAATAGTAAGGTGAATGGGTTCTGAGGCCAAGATTAGAACAGAGGAAGCCTTTCTTGCCAGTGCCCTAAAGGACTTGAGGCAGCTTCACCTCCTCTTCTGGGGAATCTAGGGGTTTCTTTTATCAGGTATCAACCCAGGAGGCCCCTCAATGGGATTCTCACCAACTTCATCATTGTAATCATAGTCGTAGTAGTAGTAGTATTTTAATCCTTTTGATTTAATGTCAATTTCAGGTGGGGAAAAATCCTCATACGAATAAAAATGTATGTCAGTTGTAAACCTATTTTTCGGATGTCCAAAATGACTTCCATTGAGGACCTTCACTGAGGGTTTAAATATCTAGGTATCAGTGTATAGGAAACTTTTTCAATGACATGTGAATTGGAACAAGTGAAGGAAAATCAGATGAACTGTCCACAGTGGTTAATCATTTGGAATAACTGATACAAATAACCAGTGCTTTAAAAAAAAAAAGTAGATATGCACTAGTATGCTGTACCGCCGCCTCTCCTCTGCCCCAAATCTCGCCACCGCCTGAAGCTGAGAAGGGCTATAAAACCCATGAAACTATGTGGTATAGGGCAGTTGGGGCTTCTTTTGCCCATGTAACCCAATATGTGCAATCTGTTTGGGTACATATCTCTAGGGGCTCAGGGATAAAAATAATCTTGCCCATCCCTGGCTACTTTTAAATTGAAGATGCCAGGGATCAGGACTGGCCCAGGACATCTTGCTGCCTGAGGTAAAGGATAAGATGGTGCCTCCTGTTATTCCGTGCGCAGGATACGACCAGTTTGGCAGCTGAATCTTATATCACCCCTGTTTGGTGATAGGATAGTGTCCTCCACCCAAGGTCAGGAGGTTCCTTCCTGCCTAAGGGAGATGCCCCGCTCTGCCCAATGGTAGGGGTTGGCCATGCTAGGGATTGAACCTGAAAACTTTTCCATACACACTACCGTTGTAATGTCATCCCTCTCTAGTCTTATCTCTAAAATTTATTTTGGCATTAATAGCCTTCAGGGCAGAACATTGCTGAACCACTGAGGGTTCAGTTCTTTAGCTGTCCTCTTTTCCACATACTATATGCCTCGCAGTACAAGCAGCAGAAGACAAAAGTGAGTGAGGGTTGCGGGGTGTCTCTGTATGTGCATGGTGGGTGTGTAATTTATAAACCTTGGCTTGGCTATTTGCTTCTGATCCTTTAATTTATCAACTGCCGGGACAGCAGTTTCCATTTGGCAAATAGAATCTGTCACTTGGGCATGGAATGTTCTTCCCCATAATCATGCATGGCTGGAGTTTAAAAGCAAATAATTGCTCTTTGAAGGGAGCAATTAGTTTCGGGGAGCAAAGCATTAGAAAGGGAGAGAGCAAAAGGTTGTGCCTTCTGGATATGTTCAAGTCAGAAAGTACACTTTCCTTTTATCGTGGCCAAAGATTTGTTCCATTTAGTTATTTTAGTTATTTTATTTTTAGAATAAAATGTCCTTCATTCCTCAAGATTCCAGGGCGATGCACAACCACAATATAACATACATAACAAATAGTTAAAATCTCAGTATAAAAAACGAATACAGGCCAGTAGTGGGCATTATTAAACCCTTATACAATCTACCCTCCACCCCAAAATCCCTATGTGACGAGATATGTCTTGAACCATCAACAAAAGATCATCAGTTGAGAGGGCAGGCACATTTCCAAAGAGAGGGGCTTCTATAAGCAGGGGGCCATCACACAGAAGGCCCTCTTGTTATGGTCTGGTCCAATGCCTGATCCCAAGGAGGAGGCAGCAAAGCAATGCTGCTCTGATGTTACAGGACCACAGACAGCTCCAAGCAATCAGCTAGCTCCAACAAAATTTGGAAGTACACTGAGGTCTTTTCAGCCTCTTTCTCCAAACAAACTCCTCCAGATTTCACTCCTAGGTGAAGAATTTCAGAGCTGTAAAGGACCAGCCCTCTGGCCTGAAGACAGGAAATCCTCCTTCATTCCTTAACCTGATGTGCTTCCTGCATTGCTTTTCTTAAAAACAAAGCTAAGTTTCCAGTCCTCAAGGTTCTTAAGAAAGTGTTGATTTAAATAGGAACACAGGAAGCTGCCTTATACCAGGTCAGACCCCTGGCCCATCTAGTGCAGTATTATCTACACTGACTGGCAGCATCTCTCCAGGATGGAGGACATTCCAGTCCAACCCCAGAATGCAAGGCAGATTGAACCTGAAGATTAAACCTGGGCCTTTCTGAACACAAAGCCAATAATCCACCACTGTGACCCCTCCCAAAAGGTCCGCACCCATTAACACAGGTGTGAAAGTATTATTTTCTAGGAATTGCATGATTGCATTTGTTTTCCTACCTGAAAGCCTCCTTCACCTTGAATTTCCTTTGTGAGCATCAAAATATGTTTTGAGTTCCCTTCAGTGACTAACTTCAGGCAGACCATCATGTTTTGTCCTGACCCAGGGTGCTGACTTCCCATCCTCAGAGTAAAAAGCCATTGATTTAGAGGACATCTTGGACCAGGGGGAGAGCATGCAGGGAGATAGCCACATGCTATATTGGGGCTTGCGTTTTTTTCCCCCTGCAGGCTGTTACTGTATATAAAAGGACCTGCATGAAGCTGGGAAAGCATCTTCACTGTGAAATCTCTTGTGATCGACCAAGCACTTGCCCCATATGTCTTGGGCCATCTGATTCCATCTGTCACCAGAGACAGCACCTGAGTGGTGAATGAAGGAAAGACACCAGGTTCAATTCACTTCAGGCTGCCAATGTGGCAGGTTGTATTTCAGGTGATGCTTGGAAAACAGAAAACATATGTAATGGGAAAGGATTGCTGGCGAGCTTCCTGTGCTTGTGAGTCACAGGTTCTGCCTTTTATAACTTGCAGTATGTGGTCAGGATCAGTTGTCTTATAAACAGTTTTGGTGCAAGCCGGCCACATATTCAGTAACTTAACTCTTTATTCCCAGTTCCCCCATCTGAACCAAAAATCTATGTTTGCAATCCTATGCACAGCCATGTTCACTTGAGATTCAACCCATCATTACTCTGGTCGCCTCCTGACAGTCATCATCTTGCAGGGATCAGTTCAAGGGCACTGGGAATTCTGGTTTGCAGAGTAAAGTACTTGCCCTAGCAAGACAAAACCGAGGAGCCCACAGTCACACCCATCTGACATAGTAAATCCGCATGCATAAGAAGCCTTCCGTACGCAAAGGTCACATCCAACTACACATTTAAAGATTATGACCTTCAGGAATTCTACTTTATCTACAATTCCCAGCACCCTTAACAGACTTCAGTTCCCAGGATTCTTGGGAGAAGCCATGTATTTAAAATATATGGTGTGAATGTGACTTTAGTTGGTACAGAGGCAGGATGCACATTGCCATATGTGTGTGATGCTAATCCACGCCTTATTGAAGCAGTTGGGTGCTTGTTTTTATGCAGAATGGAGAGCTCTACACTCTCACCTGGCTACCACTTGCTCATGAATACAACAAGATCTGGACCTCAGAGGCTCTCTTCCAAGGAAATATGCACGGCCCCGGGCTTAAAGTACCTGATGCCACATTTGCTAACATTCATCTCTCATTTCCCTTTCTACTTCCATTGTTCCCTGCCTCCAGTAATTCCTTACCTTTGGTTCTTATTGTTAGAGGGGGATTTTCCACTGGTGGCAGATGACAGAAGACTGTGACACCATGAGACCGGTGTAAAACCAAACTAAAATAAGGACTTTATTACAAAACAACAAGCAGCAAATCTTGTGGGTGTTTTTCCTGCAGGCAGAGTTCAAACTGCAGCTTTTCTCCTTTTGTAGCCATGGTCAGCTGCAACCAATTAGCCCAGAGCTCACAAAAACTGTTCTTAAAGGTACAAACATGTTTCTGTGCAGAATGAATCCCAACACTTACAGTATTTGACTTTTCTCCTCATCTGCATTTCCTCCTCTTTCCACCGATTGTAAGCTGATTGTGAGCTCCTTAGGGCAAGCATCTGCACTTTTTGCTTACGTTACTTGGTAAACTTCCATTTACATTGCTGACACTATATAAGTAATGTTATAATAAATAAATAAACCTACTGTATGTTTTGGACAGCTGTTTGTCCACCTGTCTGTCTGTCTGTCCATCCGTTCTCTATGCATTCAGTAAAAGGTGAAAGATTTATACGATCTGAAGAGAAACCAAAGTATGTTCTCTATGCATGCAGATGCCTCTTGAAATATTACCACCAAACTTGGCAAGAAGGCTCCCAAGATGAAGGAGTCACTTTTCATCCATGTTTGGAAACCATCCAGTTTTGAAAGATGGAGAACTGAACCATTCCAAACTGTACTGATTTGTTCACTTCTAAAGATGTCATTGCCCTGTTTGGCATGACAATTTCTGAGATGAAGGAGTGGGTTTGGGACTATATTGGGGTATTATCAGACACCATTTTGAATTGAGATGGTGGACTGAATCATTCCAAGCTGCACTGATTTCAACACTACTGAAGATACTGTGGCCCAGTTTGCCGTAGCAGTTCCTGGTGGCCGGTTTTGGTTATGTTTGGATACTGTCGGACTCTATTTTGAACTGAGATGGTGAACTGAACCTTTCAGACCTTCACTTATTGGTTTCAATTCTGCATTTAGTATTAGTATTGTTATTTAATTAGAACCTCCAAGCACTTCTGCTTGCAAGGTGGCTAGTGAATAATAGCCACCTTTCAAGCAGGTGACTTCCCCCTTTAAAAAAAAACAAACCTTTAGGTTGGCAAATTCCACAGGCATAAAAAAATGCCATTAAACCACCATCAAAGTTTACAGCTTCTGTAAAATGGGTTTCATCATCTAATGAAATGCTTTCTCTCACTCTGACTGTCCAGCACAAGTCAAGCTGTTCTTTTTATTAAAAAAAAATGCACACACACGAAATAAGGTGTCTATAAATCAGCACTTGTCATCTCAGCATTGATCGTGAGTCACAGTAGATCTGTTCTTCACCCACAGCTATAGCCTGAGTTTATTTTTTCTTCTTCTAAGAATATGGTATGAAGTCTCATCTAAGAGTTGTTCAATCTGCTTTCGAGAACTGCGCTCGGGTAGGAGCAGCAATCTACAGAAGTGTCTGCAGACGATATTTGACTATCACATTTCAAAAACACAGACAGCCTGCTACTTCAGCCTAGCATCAGAACCAGGGAGAGGAGGGAAGACACACAAAGCAATGTTGCGTAGCTGCAGCAATTTGTGGTGTGTTTGTGAACAAAAGTTGTTTTTAATCCCCCTTTTCTGTCTCAACATGGGACACTCAAGGCAGACAGAGATAAGATACAGTAGAACATGAATCAAGAAGCCTACAGGTTAAGAAACATAGTGGTGAGACCTAATAGAAACCAAATTACAGCAAGGGTTCCCACTTATCACATGCAGACAGAGGGTCTTACCCATAAGTAAGATAGAGATCTTTATTCAGGCAAGCAATGGTACAGGCTCAGCAGCAGGCACAGTGCTTGAGAGGGACAATTCAGAAGTCCAGGAGCAAGGCATGAACTTCAAGAATGGACAGAAGGAATGAAGATGCCACAGCAAAAGTCCCCTTCCCTCCCACCACACTTTCAAAGGCATGCTCCATCATGGGACTCTTGTCCTGCGAGACTGCCTAGATTGCAAGCACATCCTCTGACAGGGTGGTTGCTCTGTTCCCATCTGTGAAGCCAGTACCTGGTTCTAGGTGATAGGACTGCACAAGCACGTGTACACACACAGCCCATTCCAGGTCTGGTTCAGCTACTGCTGCTTTCTGCTTGAATGTCAAGATGCTGCCCCCCCCCCACGCTAGAACAGTCACCAACAGTTGACCAGCCTCAAGCACAGGACACAGGACACAGGATATTGGGTTTTGGTGCCTATCCTTTTGCATTCCTGAAGAGCTTCATATTGGGTGAGTAGGGCAGCCAGGAATGTTAAGTGTTAAAAGTGCAGCATGGACAAGCTTCATCCTGTCATCTTTATTCATTTAAAGGCATCTATAAACTGCTTTTGATTTTTAAAATATTTAAGCAGTGCACAATGTAAAACAATAAACAATACCATTAAAGCAAAAATGCAGCTTAAAACTAATGGAAGAGCTGTATAAAACCCTATAAAAACAGGTAGTCGGGGAATTCAAACAAATAAGAACAGGGTTTGGTCTAATGGGGCAGAGAAAGCATAGGCAGAAAATATGGGTTTTTCAAGATGTTTGAAGCAACTGATTGTTCCTGCTTCACATATGGTGCAGGGAAGGACATTCCACACTACAGGGGCAACAGCAGAAAATCCCCATTTTCCAGTTTGTAGGGCATGATAGAATTTTCTATCTTACAAGTCTGCACAGAGACAGACCGTCTTTCAGGTAACCTGATCGCAAATTGTTCAAGGCTTGAGCACTCCCCCAGATTGGAGAGAGGAGGTGTCGCGGTGCCAGTCAGGAGCGTTTCTACACTTGCCAAATGCATCCTTCCCAGGAGCCATCCAATGGTATTTGGAAAATTATAGACATCATTTTAGAGACTGAAAATAGTTTCCTATCTAACAGGTAGTGCGGTGAGATTTATTTGTTTGTTTGCTTGCAACAATGGGGTTGGGGTTTTTTGCGGGGGGCGGGAGTTAACAGTAGCTTCCAAAGTTCTTCTGGCAGGACAGAAGCTCCAGAGAGGGAATAATTGATTGCGAAAGCAGCGAAAGTCTGGGAGGATTGCAAAGCAAAGGAGGGGAGCGGAGCGGAGAGGGTCTGCTGTTTTCCTGCAGGCAAATGCTCTTGTCAAGCAAGCTGATTCCATCTTTGGGAAACACATTTGTTCCCATTGCAGGGGGGAAAGCAAGAAGAATCTAAAGGCGAGTTTAATGAACACTGCAGAGCAGCCGAGGGATACTCTGCTAGAGAAACAGTGACACCTACAGCCGTCTTTTGGAGAACTGATTTCTCTGCAGTGCGGGCAACAGACATCGTTTTTCCCTGAGAATGAAGGGCATTCCTGCATCCAGAGTGAAACCGCCCTGCTTCCTGGCTGCATCCAAACAGAACCGAAGTTAGTGCGAGCTTTGGGGTGGAGGGCAAACTGTCAAGCTTGCTGGGTTGGGGGGAATCAGAGAGTTAGTTAATATATTCAGTGTTTGGGAACAGAGCAGTATTTGTTTCTAACACTCCTATTTTAGTCCCCCGGCTGCGTGTATCTTGGATTGCTCTTTGCCTCCGCAGGCAGCAAATATGAATTGTGAATGAATAAAAAGAGGTTACAGTAAATGGAAGCTGAATCTTTCCATGGAAAAAAG
This sequence comes from Podarcis filfolensis, assembly GCF_964270895.1. Classification (NCBI taxonomy): domain Eukaryota; kingdom Metazoa; phylum Chordata; class Lepidosauria; order Squamata; family Lacertidae; genus Podarcis; species Podarcis filfolensis. Next base: position 10,984,152 of record NC_139617.1, on the reverse strand, counting down.
AAAAACCCTTCAAGTATCCTAAGCAATATTCTATGAGATGTTGCTGGATCTGTTTGCAGTTTCTCCATCGGGTGACTTATTGAGTCACTGACGGGCATAGCTTCCCGCCCTGGGCTGGTTCCACCCACACAGGTTGACCACTGGGTCATCCTGGGCAGAAAGGAGAACAAAGGGGCTTCCCATGCCAGTTGAGGCTGCTTTGAGCAACATGGTCTTCCTGTATCATTGGTTATTCTTTGATCTTGGCTTCTGGCTCTGTCCATCGCTCTTCCAGTGCCAGGCTGCTGGCTCACCTTAGATTTCTGCCCCCTGAGATATATCCCACCCGCCACCCCTGGTATCACCACTAGAGTGATTCTCAGCAATCTTTGGCTTCTGCAAGGCTGGAGAGGCAGAGAGGTACTGCAGGGACACATTATCCGAGACAGGATGGTGGCAGGTCCATGTCTTCCAGCCAGCAGGACCCTGAATAACGATTAGACCTCCTTCTCTGAGGAAGTAGAATGAACCTGGTTCTCATCCAAACCTCCACTGGGCATTGTTGTGCATTGTGTAAGAAGGAGAGGGGAATTTGGTCAATGAAGGAAGAAAGGGCCTGGGATCCACCTAGAGAGGCGTTGGTGCAGCTTTTGCAGACTATTACACAAATTTGTATACTTCCTCTTACCCTGATGCCTCCCAGATCAAGCAGGTTTTGAATAAACATAACATTTGTCCTTTCTTAGAGGAGTATAGAGAAGTATGAAATGAGTTAATATCAAAGGAGTAGATTAAAGAGATAATTAAAAATCAAAACGCTTTAGGTTGCCTGGCCCAGACGGACTGCCTGGGGATCTGTACAAGCAAATGTGGGGGGGAGAAGAAATCTATTACCCAGATACACCCTTCCACTTTGAAGGAAATATCCACTTTGGCCCTTAATATCTGTTTCTGTCATAGAGGGTTTTTAAATTTTAAAAGGGGGTGGGGAGACAGAAATGTCTTGTTAATTATATTGCTTCCAGCAGACGGTAGGGCTTTTCATCATTCTGTTAATTAGACCAGCAACTGTGTTTAAGGAGGGGATGTTTTTAAATTCAACAACTCATAAGGTAAAGAAGCACAATATTGCTCAGAAGTAAAGAAAATGGCTACTGCTGTGGTGTTGTAGCATAACAGCATTTTTTAAATCCTCTTTGCAGCCCCCACATGCATCTATTTGCAGCCCTCACATGCATCTCAGTGTTAGGTAAATAAGCTGCGTTCTTTGTCTCATTTATTTCGTCGTCAGCTTCCACAAGACCCTTTTTCTTCCTTTCAAAAATGCCATCTCATTCTACCACCTCCAGGATCCCAACACATTTCCTCCGACACATTTATATTACACCAACAGACTGCAGTGGATTAACCTTTCAGCAAACAGTACAGAGATTGCAAGCAAGCAGCTTTTCTTCTCTTTTTTAATTGAACACCTTCCGACCTCTTTTGGCTACTCCGAAAACTTACTCAGGTTCATTTCTGTATATGTGTCATTCTTTATGATGCATTTGAAATCTTTCTATAGTCAAAACTTGTATTGGTTTTACACCAGTTTAAGGGTCACAGCTTTGCGGTCGACAAAAAGGAATCAGATGCCATTCCTAGTTCATAAGGTCTAAACTCTATTTCACAGTTTGGAAGAGCTGTGATGACATTCATTTTAAACATAAGCGGAAGGCTATCTAACATCCCTTGTTATTCACTCAAAGACCTGCTCTGGACTTTGCCCCTGATCAGTTCAAACTTGAACTTTCTAAGAATATAAAAAGGGCCTTCCTGGATTGGGCCAAAGGCCCATTTAGTCCTACACCCTGACTGCTGTCCTAATACTCTTACTTAGCTCCACATACATTGATGTATCTTTCAGTTTATAACTTTAGCAAAAGAAAATTATTATCACAATTATCTATATGATTTCAAAACAGAGAGAGTTGGAGTTAAAGAAAGCTTGTTTAAATAAAGTTCTGTGTTTTATAATACTCCTGTCTGGTCCTTAATGATAATTAACACAACTTGAAACACATACTACCTCCGATAGGAAAGGAAGAAAAAATCTATCAGGGTTAGTAGCTCTTCATTACCATATCCACCATGCATTTGTCTAATTGTCTTTGAAAGCCTTCCAAGTTGCTCACCATCACTAGTTCTTGTTTAACTATGCACTGTGTGAAGAAGAATGCTGAAGTCCATTTGTTTGAGCACCCAGCTGGGCTCAGCATAGGTCCCTTCAGTTGCTCGTGGCCTGCAATCTTCTCATCATGCCCCAAATTACCCACAACTCCCCACTGAGGAAGATCCTCTGCCCCCATGCAGAGCACATACTCTCTGGGCATTAATCCCCCTAGCCACTTTCAATGGCTTACCTACACTGCAAAACTGTGGTGACCTTGGGCTGTCCAGTCAAAAAAAATTCTGATGCCTACCCCTCATAAAACACTGCTCTTCTTTTATTATAAGATCCCTACTAGATCAGATCAAAGGCCCATCTAGTTCAGCATCCTGTTCTGTCAGCATCCCAACTAGATGCTTGCTGGAAGCCCCCAAAGCGAGTCTGGAGTGCAAGAGCACCCTCAGCTCCTTGTGATTCCCAGCAACTGGCATTCAGAGGCATACAGTAGAACAGGGTTTTCCAAACTTGGGTCTCCATCTGTTTTTGGACTACAACTCCCATCATTCCTAGCTAGCAGGACCTAGCTAGTCAGGGATGATGGGAATTGTAGTCCAAAGGCAGCTGGAGACCCAAGTTTGTGAAACACTGCTATAGAGGAAGAACATAACCATCACGCCTAGTGTGCTGTTGATAGCTTTGTCTTCCATGCATTTCTATAATCCCTTTTGAAAGCCGTCTAGGTTGGTGGCCATCTTATAATTGTACGGATGCAAACTCCATGACTCCACTCTGCACTGTGTGAACTACTTTTTTTGCCTAGCCCAAATCTTCCAGCATCCTGCTTCACTGAATGAGAGAGGAAGAAAAATGTCTCCCTATCTGCTTTCTTATCCCTACACATAATTTTGTACACCTTTTTCATGTTCCTCCTTACTCACTATGTTTTCTAACTAAAAAGCCTCAAATAGTGTAGCCCCTCCTCATAGGGGAGTGGCTCCATCCCACTGATCATTTTGGCTGCTTATTTCTAAACATTTTCAAGCTCAACAATATCCTTTTTTTTTTAGACCAGAATTGTAATGAAACTATAATGTCATTTTTTTTAAGAAAAAGAAAACCTGTGACTTATCAATTCAAAGTTTCAGATCAACATCTAAGTGCAAGGACATAATAACGTAACATAACATAAGATGTAGATTGGTTTTAGAACTAACTTAAAAAATTTCTTTGATCCTGCAGCTGTAGTTAATTTCGAAAACTAAATATTTGAAACAGTTATGTTCTGAAAATATGTCCCTGACCTATAGGAAAGGGAGACGTTAAATGAGGACGTAGTGCTTCAGTAATGGTCTATTCTCACTTCCAGTAAATCTGATAACCACTTTTGTGGTAGAGGATAATGAGCTCTTTGGGGGATAAAACTGACAAACCATTTTGCATTGTTTACTGGTGCAAATGTGTGGCCAGCAACAATCCTGCTGACTGATATGTCCTGTTGCATCAGGTTATTTAAAATTATTTAAAAATTAAGCTAAGGAAGATCTTAAGTTGTCGAGGCCATACTAGTTCTTTTCTTCTTTGTTTAGCTAACATATGGCAAGCTTCTTTATCTCTTTGTGCGGAAATGTTCTAGCTTAGGAATGTGCATTAAGAAGCCCTTTCCCACCCTTTGCCCATGGTCACCTGGGGCAAGAATAAGTTATCGTGACCTGGATCTCCCAAACATTCATTTCTTTCTCATGCAACACGAGATAAGCTCTCTTGGCATAGTAATGGCCCCCAGCCTAGATGGCACTTTTCCAAATAGGACAAGGCCAGGCAAAGGGAACCTATGTCTCTCCAGTGGTTTCTGCATTACAGCTCCCACTGTCTCTGACCATTGGCCATGCTGGCTGCGGATTAATGGAGTGGGAGTCCAACAATGTCTGGAAAGCCACAGGTCCCTGTGCTCTGGATTAGTCAAGAGGGTCACTGAGACTTCAGTACTCTTTAGATATTTTGGACTACAACTCTCATCAGCCCCAGGTAGCATATGTTGCCTGGGGGTGATGGGAGTTGAGGAGCAGAGCATGTGGAGGGCACCAAGTTGGCAAAGGCTGGGATAGCTCTGTCCATGGATACTAGCCAGGGATGGGGAACCTAGTACCTCCCAGATGTTGCTGGACTACAACTGACATTGGCCATACTGGCTGGAGCTAATGGGAACTGGAGTCCAACAACTTCTGGATACTGCTTAATGTATCCTCTACATGCAGAAATAATATAGCTCTGAATACCAGGTGCTGGGGAATAAAACAGGCTGTCTCCCCAGTGCTTCCTTGTGAGCTTCCAAGGACATCTTCATGACCACTGTGGAACAAAAGTGAACAAAATGGACTTCATTGCGCCTCGAGCACCCAGGACCCACCCCCAATAATAACTTCACTCGGACACATATTTTAGTTTTAACTTTTTGGGGAAATTTTGGCCACAGCTTTATTGAATTACAATCACATGAGCGGTATTGGCTTAGGCATTGGCTCCCGACTATAACTGGCTCCACCTCTCTGGGTGGCAGTCCAATGGGGTAAACCAAACGAGGGAGCAACGTCGATGCGGACCAACCGAAGCTCACCCTGGGGTTCCTGTGGTCCTCGCATGGCCCTAGCCCCTCAAGCGGGCTTTGGACAAGATCCAGGACCCCCAGATTCCTTTAACAAAATACCCAGTTCCTGGAGGGGTAGGTGATGGCCACACCTCTCCTCCCCACAATCCAACTGAGCCAATGCCTAACCACCACCTTACACGTTGTGATGATTGCTAAGGGGCAGGCAAAAACCAAGTGGCTAGAGCCAATTTGCCAAATGGAAAAAATTCCTACCCAGCCCCTGTTCCAAAACAGGTGACCCAAACCAAAGCAAGGCCAGAAACTACCTAATTCTAGGGAGGGAGGGAGGGAGGGAGGGTGTTCGGCAGCGAGACGCAATTGCCCTCTGGGGATTGGCTAAAATAGCTTGGCGTGATCCAGGGGCTATGGCCAGGGCTTTAGCTACTCCCACCACCACTTAACCCCTATGGGGGAAGTCCCAGGGCCCGCACACAACCAGGACCCTCCCTTGCTAATAACACAGCAATGAAGTCCCCAACCTTGCTAGGCCCCTGGGCACATTCAGAAACCCAAGACACCATTACAAGAGCCATACGCCCACTACAGCCCATCTAGATTGTGTGCATTTATTATACACACTGTTGTGTGCATTTCCTCTAAAATACATATTTTCAAAACTTGTCAATGCATTTTATTCCTTAAAATACACGTTTTATATGCGTTTTTTATTATAAAATACATTGTGTGCACTTTTTGTACACTGAAATGGCACTGCAAAATCCAGAGAAGTGCATAATCTAAATGGGAGTTATGATCCAATCTGCAAGCAAGGTCAGGATTTGTGTTGGTCCCCAGCAAAAAGTGAACCAAACTTATCCTACCCTATTCAAAGTACATATGATCAAACCTTTTTGTTCACAATCATAAAGCCATTAATATTTAGCCTGCCTGCCCCTTCCCTGCCAGTAATGTTTCAGCAGTACATGTGATATGATGGGGGGCACTCAGATATTTGAATGGGTTATTTAAAAGAAAAAGAAAAAAAACATGGGGATTTTAACAGTAATGATGACAGCCATAACAGCAGCAACCGCGCAAAGCTACTGCTATAACTTGCCAGTGGAGAGATAATACATTTATTAAGATTTGACAGGACAGTCAATCTCCCACTGTTACACTAATCACATTTATTAACTGCAAGAGTTCTGCAATGGGAATAGAAAATCCAATTTGGCAACTGTCCTGTAGGATACCTCTTCAAGAGGAATTGGGGGGGGGGAGGTGTTGGAAAATTATGTATTTTGCTCAGATCCTGAATCTCAGAAATGAAAGATAGCAAATGATAAAAAGATGGGATTCTGATAAAAGAACATTTCTGAACTGCCTTGATGATTGAGGGTCAAGGAGCAATAATGTCATCCAATAACAAGTAGGCAGGATTTACAGTGCCTGTTTTTGGCGCTGTGATTTCTCCAGGTTTAGAAACCCATTTGAGCAGATTATGGATGGCAGACTGGTGGGAGCATATTTCATATTTAATTATCTAAATTCCATGAGTGCTTATTTACAGTATTTTATTTTCAAGATTAACAGCTAGTTTAGATGGCTCTTTCCATACCATGCTATGAATGGGAAACAAGTCATTCAAGGCCTATCACCTACGAGAGCTTATTAGAACCTCCATCTATATAGGCAGTCTCTCTTGGAAGTCACATTCACAACACACATTTAAAGCAGATTGAAAACACATTCCCTCCCCCTAAAAGAAGCTTAGGAACTATAGTTTGCTAAGGGTGCTGGGAATTGTAGCTCTGTAGAGTATACAACAGTCTCCAATCCCAGATTCATCTAATCATATTTGATCAAGCCAGCTCCCCAGTTGCAGTTCTGCCCATTAAAAGGGAATGGCCCAATTCTCATATGGTTGACAGCCAAAATGACCAAAACGATGATTGCGGGGAGTAAAGAAAGCTGGGTACTAAGTTTCAAGCCAAATTATAAATTTGTATAGCAATTCACTTCCTCCTTGTAACATGCTACTGTTTGTTAGTATTGTAGTGTGGAAGGCTGGGTGGTATGCTTCTGTTTTTGCTGTTTTGAGTGATTTATTCAGTTCAATCAAGGGCCTTGAACTTACTGATAAAGATTTGATAGTTCCCAGGATTGGGAAGCGCTTTAAACGTAAGCTGCGTACGTAGCTTAAATATCAGATGGTGGAAACAAGGGGGGGGGAACCATCGCTATCATTCCATTTTTGTAAGTTTCCAGAGACATTTGGCCACTCACTATGAGAAACAGGATGTTGAACTGGATGGACCTTGAGGTAATTAATTGGTACACAATAAGTTCAAAATATGCGTCAAGCGAAAGTGTAGATGAACCCTAAGTCTGATACATGAAGGAAGTTTTTATGTTCTTCATGGGAAGTCCAGGTAGCACCTCTCTATTTTAGAACACACTTCCACAACCATGGTGAAGTGATATAACTCACTGCCATCTCCAGAGCTGGGAGAGTACCCTGTCAAATGAATGAATTTTAGGGTTTTGAATCAGTAGTCAAAGAATGGGTCTTATTCTAATTGCCCCATCTAAAAACCTTGCAGCCTCTGCTGTCACCTGCTCATCTTGATCTGCCAAGAGGAAGGACACTGTGGCAGTGGCTGGGTGACCCGGGATGGACAATAAAAGAGGGGTAACAATCTCATTCCAGAAGAGCCACGGCCAGTCAGCATAGATGATAATGAGCTAGATGGAACCATGGTCTAGACTCAGTATAGGGCAGCTTCACATCAGCCCAACCTGCCAGGCCAATGTTCAAGGATGATGGGAGCTGTGTGGTCCAGCAACATCTAAAGGGTGTCAGTTTAGGAAAGGCTGCTGCATAGATATCAGATACATTCAGACCATTTTCTAGCTACACATCCAAAGAGGGAATGAGAAACACAGAAAGCTGCCTATACAGAGTCAGACAATTGGTTTATCTAGCTCAGTCTTGTTTACACTGACTGGCAGAAGTTCTGCAGGGTTTCGGAAAGGGGACATTCCCAGTCCTTTCTGGAGATGCTAGGGATCTGCATCCATGGCATATTTCCTGTAATTCCTTCGGATGTCCCGAGAGAAGCCATATCCATCATCAGCAGGCTCCTTCAAGGCGTAAATAAATATTATAAGCTTGTGCATTTGTGGAAAGTATGTGTGTTGCATGTACAACTTGCCTGCAATGCACCAACGCACATGACCCAGTGTAGCTTGCAAGGCTGCAAAATGTTCCCAGCCCTCATTGCAAGCATTTTACCCTGGCTAACAGAGTTCAACAGATAAATGTTAAAGAGCAATGGTAAGTCTTTACACAGGAGGAGGAGGAGGTAGGAGCCACGCTTCCTGCATCCCCGCTGAAACAAGTCCAGCAATAAGTCAAGCAAAGTAGAAGAATGAAATACAGTTTGAATGGACAGCTAAGGTTAATGTTTAATGGTCAATCAGAACCAGTGTTCCGTGGTGAGTGAGGAGAGTAGCAGTGTTCCCATAAAGCACATAATGAAATCCCACCTTATCCAGGCGCAGAGGGCAAAAGAGGGTACAGAAAAAAGAACTACTCTTCAAATCTTTTCATTGGCCTCCCATGCTCTTCTGTACCCAGCCAAAGTCCTTAACTTCCAAATTAAAGGCAGGCTCCAGGAGCTTCACCTCCTGCACCAACAAATGTTCTCTTCCTCCTACAAGCCTGGCAAGTTCTGCGCTTCAAGCGCACCTAGACTGCAATACCAACCTGCTTCATTATTCCGTCAGCTGACTCCCAAGGGCCAATTTCCGACTGCCAGGCCCTATTATAAAGCCCTAGCCTCTGAGCACCTTCACTCTGGAATAAGGGGCATCTGCTTTTGGCTTGTATTATTACTCATGCTTGGAAACAACTGTGCTCTTCTAGTCCTGGTCTGCAGCTCTGGAACTTTGCAGCAGCTTGTTTCTGGATCACGCACCCGCTTTTGGGCTACTTGAACTGACAGCCAACTCCCCTGGACTCTAGAACCAGGCTGACATGTCCAGATTCATTGCTTTTGTTGCTTTGTTGTTTTTATAAATAAATAAAAATTGTCCAGTAGCACCTTAGAGACCAACTAAGTTTTTTTATTATTATTATTTATTTCAACTGTGTCAGACCAACACAGCTACCTACCTGAATCTAGAAGTGTTGTATTTATAATTGTCTTTTTCATTGTTTTTAGTGGTTGCCTATTAGGGGAGGTTAAATATTTTTTAAAAAAAAATTCTGCAAACTTTAGGATTCCCCCAAGAATGCTGATACCTCACCCCTGTTTCTCATTGGCTCCCTGCTTTGGCATCAAATCTGTGGGCACTCGCCATTTGAGCTTGCTGTTAGAGGGAGTAGATTTTTTTCAGTTGGTAGATTTTCTCTCTTTTGAAACTACCTTTAAGGTAGCCCAATTAGGTCAACTTGCATAATTCATACAGAAGGTACAATTCAGCTTGTCTTGGAAGTCACACACCCCTAACCTAGGATCTGTGATGGGCTTTCTGCCCCTTCTGCTTCAGCTCTGCGAAGGGCAGGGGGAGAACCAAGGAAAGACAGAATTGGGCGCTATGATGATGGCAATGGAGCTGAACTCTATACTCAGAAGGAGGTGGCAGTAGGTTCACTTAAAACATTTAAGTTCATTGCTATTCCTTTTTGCCAGCAGTTGCTCGGTGACATGTTCCTAACGCTTCTTTATTATGAGGAGTCCAAAGCTGATCACACCATAAATACATGTTTAAGACAGAGTTTGGCTTGGAAGAACATGGCTGTCAAATAAAACCAAGGGCAGGAGGAAGGGAGATGAGCAACGGCTGTGATATAAAGCTGCCAACTGAAGGCTGACTGCTTCATTACACAATCAAGGCAAATATTCTGCCTCAAGGACAATATTTTACATAGTTTATTCCTGCAAAAACTTGAGGCAGTATTTCCTTCATTCCAATTTCGATCTGAATTTTTAAAGCCTAACGATAACAGAATGAAAGGAAAGTTTTGTTTATAAAGCAACGTGCTTCTGAGCTGGGGGGGGGTGTTGCAGCAGCCCTACATGTCCAGGATCAACATGAGGTGCCGGTTTTAACACAGGGATGGGGAGCCTGTGACACCCCCCCCCCAATAAGTTGGTGGACATTTCAACTACCATCAGTTCCAGCCAAAGTTCAGGAATATACTCCCAACAACTGACGGAGGGGCACTAGTTCCTCCCCTTTCTTATAAAGTCCAAAAAGTCTTGGGACCCGTGTACCTAAATAATTCCTTTTTCCCCACATCACAGGATGGGGTTGTGCAGAGTTGTTAAGGCAGCAGAGAGCATTGTTGGCTGCCCACTCTCCACCTTAGAGCAGATTTATGCCACAAGGTGCCATAGGAAGGCACTGGACATAGTAAAAGATCCATCGCATCCTGGTCACTGTCTCTTCAAGCTCCTGCCGTCGGGACGGAGATACAGGACGATGAAGACAAGAACGAGCCGTCTTAAGAACAGCTTCTTCTCCAGAGTGATCTCGGCCCTGAATGGGAAGCCTGGACTTTGAAAGTCATCTAATCTTCCTTGCTGTACTATACTGTATTGTTTTAATTAGTGTTTTTATGGAGCAGTCAAGTAATTTCGTTGTCCCTGAGAGGGGGCAATGACAATAAAGATATTATTATTATTATTATTATTATTATTATTATTATTATTATTATTATCTGTTGTCTCTTGCGCTCAGTTCCACATCGAAGGCTTTTCTTAGGGTGCCTCTGGTCAAATCCACACCAAACATTTAAAGCACTCTTAAAACACGTTAACCATCATGTCTTACTCCAAAGAATCCTGGAAACTTCTAAAGGCATCGCCCTCAGAGAGCTGCACTTCCCAGCACCTGTAATAAACTACAGTTCCCAGGATTCTCCTTGACTGTTAAAGTAGCATGATAGTGCTTTAAAAGAATAGTGTGGATATGACCTCTACCAAGAAATCTGAAAAAGCGTTGTGGGTACCAGTCACAAAATGGCTGTTGTGGGGACATGGCATATCACAAAATATATATTTACTGAGATCCTTTTTTGCAGGCGCTATAGGGAGCACTAGTGTGCACATTGGTAGTTGCTGTTCTTTTTATTTTTAGGCCTCTGAAGAAGTTAAGAGGCCAGGGCCCTGAGGCCTCACCCAGCCTTCAAAACAAAGTTTTAACAAAAGGAGGCGGAAACAGGCAGGAGATCTGAGGCCAGCCCCAATGACCAGGAGCTCTGTCCCTGTCCCAAAACTCTCAAACAATGGGTGGTATCCAAGGTTAGGTATACTCAGCATAGGCCCATTGAAATTAGTGGGCATGACTAATTTGGCTCCATTAATTTCACTGGGTCTAATCTGAGGATGATTTAGCTGGATACAACCCAATGTTTGTTGGGAAGATCCACAATGATTTTTAAAAATGCATTGGGGTTTGAAGAATTGATTCAGCAAAACAAGTTATACCGGAGTCTTGATTAAACAAAATGCATTTCTTTTAAGGCTGACAAATGTATTCCTCAGCTACCAGATCATCAACTCGGTCACTGGTCTGGACAGATTCAAAAAGCTTGAACTGACTCAAACTGGTCTTATGCAAGACTTGAGAAATCTCAGATTGAACTTCATCCCTTCTCACTGGTTCTCTTGTGATTGTTTATGCCACCATTGTGTTAGTTCATTGCTCACTTTATGGATTGGGAGTGAGGAGGATATGTGGGGGTATTCAGTTTGTGTAAAAAAAACCCAAAACTGTTACAGTATATAAACATTGAGGTTTTTTAAAAGAATACATTTGAGACATGCCAGCTGATGATGGGTGCTTCCTGGCAAAAGAGGGCAACCCTCTCGCTCCAAGAACACAAACCGTGATCAGAATAAGGAGACAGAGCTGGAGCTCTTCCACACAGACATAGAAAACATCGAATGAGGCTGGCTACAATCTTCACAACGCCAATACCTACTGAAAGACACAACACTCAAACTACATGCATGTGGGCCACTCGCATGGTTTGAATCCATGGTCATGAACACAGGCTACAACTGCAAAGGAACAGCCTCCCTTATCTATGGAAATTAGTGGGAAGTCAGACCAAAACACTCCAGGGTTTGAAGCAAAGCTGGGAAATGGACCTTGAAGAGCGCATAGACGATCAAGATTGGAAAAATATTTGGCTACATAAACCAGTCAAATCCATATCAGCATACATTAGGGAACTTGCCCGCAGATGGTAAAGGAGCCTAATCCAACTCGACCTCAGATTCTGCACCCACTTGTATGAGGGTGTGTACACATAGGGCAGTGATTTCCAACCAGAGTGCCATGGCACCCTGGGGTGCCTCAAATGATGATCAGGGGTGCTGTGGGCAACACTGGCCTCTGTCACTCCATCTTTCCTTCTCTCCCTCCTCTGAGGCCCTCTCGTGTCTTTGCCTCCCCAAGGCTTGCACAGCTGTTTGCTGCAGCAGCCCTGGCTACAAGCTCCCCAGGCAAAGGGTGCCTCTGGGGCTGACCAGGGGGTGCTGGTTGCCAGGAGCTGAGGCAGCCTTAGAGTGAGTAAGTAAGCAAGCAAGCAAGCAGGTGAAGGAGCCCAGCTAGCCTGTCCACCAGCCCTTCCTGTGGGGAATGAACAGAAAAGTGGGAGGCCAGGCAGGTAGGCAGGTGCTGTGCTGGCCTTTCTTGTGCTTGCTGTGTGGAAAGCCTGCCTGGGAGTTGAGTGCCCAGTGCTGAAGGGGAGACAGTCTGCCATGCAGGTCCAGCAGGTCCCGCTGCTGCCTCCCAAGGTAAGGTGCTGGCCTAACACTCACCTTTGGCTAGTCTTTGTTGGGCCACTAAGGCTGGGGGTATCCTCTGCCAGGCCCCTGTGGGGTAGTGTGAGGAGGCACCTCTCTTTGGGGCTGGGGGGGCAGCTCAGAGACCAGAGGCAGCAGCAGCAGCTGCCCAGAGGACACCCAAGGAGAGGGGAGAGGAGAGGAGGTTGGAGAAACACTCCACAAGGGAGTGTTTGAAAATGGGTGGGAGGCTGCCAGCTCTGCAGGCAAGGGGTGACATAACTGTGCATTCCCACCCGAGATAGAAATATGTTCCTCTATGTCAGATGTTTTCAGCCTTTTTGAGTCCACGGCTCCCTTGACCAACTACATTCTTTCTGTGTCACCCCTGTGGGGCTCGGGAGCCCAAAGTTTAAGGTATCCTGGAATGTAGTCAGGAAATATTGAAGATAACTGGGGGAACAGGGCTTTTTCACCCCCACAGCTGCTGCTTCTCTTCATCTTTGTGGGAGAGAACAAGCAGCTTAAGAATGAAGCACTGCTGACCTTCTTGGCTGCTGCAGGGCTGGCAGCAGCCCAAGTATGGCATGATCTACAGGGCCTCATTCTTGAACTGTGATGCAAAAATATTGGGAAACTTGCAATATCAGAAACGCATATAGTCACAGTGACCCATGGAAGAGAAAGAACAGATGGCTTATTTGCAACATGGTGGTCCTTTATTGCATACACAATCTTGGGCTCATAAATAAACTTTCACAAACAGCTTTGCAAATCCGGAGGTCATGAGCAGTAATCGGGATCTCCACTACTCTTCTGACAACAATTCTCAGGCCACATCACCCCAACTCTACACCATCTTCACGACCCCTCTTTTAGAACTTAGTTATGACATTCATATGTCTTTTCATTCTGTAAAATCACAGAAGGGGGGTGCTTTTACTGTATCTGTATTATATTTGCTTTCCTTATAATTAATTAAAAAAAAACCTTTCTAAAAAGTATGAGGCAGAGCAACAGTTGATGTTGGTCTCTTACAGCAAATGAGGCACTGTCCCACCAGCCTCAGGCTATTCTGAGCCAGCTCCCACTTGCCCACCAATGATGGGCAACACTGGCTGCCAGCTTGCTCCTGCTTAGTCTCACTGTTGCCCTTGTAGCACTTAGTACAGAGGAGGAAGGGGAGAAAACTAGAATTCACTAGCTGTATCCAAAATTGGCTTTGGCTCCACCTACTGTTGGTATCCTGCCAACGCACATACACGGGGGCGGGGGGTACCAGGCCACCACTGCAGAGCAGCATTCTCTACTTGCTTTGCAACCTCCCTCTGGACTCCAGGAAAAGAGGAATGAGGTGGGTGCCTTCCAGGTGGGGGTCCACGGGCAGCATCTTGTCAAAGCCTTCCTTTGACCCACCACTGCTGGCTGTAGCATTTTGGATCTATGTAACTCTCTCAAGGCTACAGGCCAGAATGCACTCTTGCAGCTACTTTCAAAGGCTGCTTTTCCCCACGACTAGGGAATACAAATTAGAAGATGTGATAAATAACCTTCCCTCCGCCTAGCACCCCCAACACACCGATTTCTTCTTTGACACGTCAACCTTCTGACACAACGTAAATTAAATCCCTTCTGTGGTGGGATCAAAAAAGGGGGGGAGACCCAGTGAGTGCACTATTTGCAAGGAAAGCAGTTTCTAAAAAGCACAGAGATAAAAACACTCTCTTGAGCAATGCAGGCTATATTTCAGTGTGCCATCATGATTTCGATGACAGGCTTCTAGGTCTGCCAGTTGCCTCTCCCCAAACAGCTCTCCTCCACTCTGCTGCAATGGCCTTTTGCTGAATGAGGTGCAAAACCTTTAGCTGTGTTTTCCCTCCCTCGAAACTTCCTTTTCAAAATAAACTATAATCTTGCCAGCATCCCTTTTGAAGGTCACTGTGAATAATTACCTCTCTGAGCAAGTGGGGGGGTGGGGGGTGAGAAACAGCCCCCCTCCCTTTGGTTCCTTGGAACGGCAACAGATTTCATATTAGAAGGTCGGAGAGAAGAAACATTCAAAGATGGACAGACTAATTTTTGATCTTGTCATATATTTTTTCACTACACTGCTCCCGGCGATGATAAATTGCTGCACACTGATGACCATGCAGACAGCAAGGGTGCTCTTTTAACTCTGCCAAGTGTAAGTGCTGTCTGAGCAGCAAGCAATGGCATAGTTGTTGTTGCAACCTCATCAATGGTGGGAAGTTAACAAAAGAACAAGAAGAAGAAGACCTGCAATAAATTGTTGCAGTGCAGAGTGCTCCTGTCCCAGGTTTAGCCAGCCAGCCAAGATGCTCCATTTTCAAGGTGCTCCATTCCATTGCCACACCTGGTTCCTCCTCTACAACAGTCTGAGCATCCCATGGTGACTGAGGTTGCTCAATCTTCATTGATTACTTCCCTCCCATAGACTTGGCAGTTTGCCCTCCTCCCTGTGCTAATAAATAAGCAAACAAATGTATTTCCACAAACGTTTAAAAGCCAAGACTCATGTATGTAAGTCATTTTGGCTACATAAGAACACACACTTGAGGAACAAGTTTGCTGTCACCGCCATCATCCATGAGCAGCATCATTCTTATTAATTTATATACCTCTGAATGCCAAAAGTGACTTAAAAAAAAAGAATGAAAACCAAGCACACAAACATTAGAGTATAAACATCCATAATTAAAATACACACTAAAACAATCCCACGGAAACAACAATTAAGCAATTAAGACAGTGAAAAATTGTTAGAATATGTCATCTACATGAGGACCATTTGCGAGACAATAGAGGACTCCAAGAAGGGATTCCTATCAAAGGTACCCAGATGAGTTCTTGCTCCACCATGGAAGCTTGCCAGGGGAGGAAGGTGCTGGTGTCCTCTGCAAGACACTTCTGTGCCACTGCTGTGACTGGCGAGAGAGTGGCTTTGCAGCTACCAATTCAGCAGGCATCAGGTGGCATGAGGGGACAATGAGATCCCACCTGGTCCTATAAAGGAGGGTTGCTTTGTGGGAGGGACTAACCTTGGCATCTGGAGCTGCTACTGACTGTAGCTTTAAGAAACTTTTGCTTGAGCTTGCTTTTCCCTTCTCCCTCCCACTCCTTTTACCTTGTGTGCCATGTCTCTTTTTTTAGATTGGAGCCTGAGGGCAGGGAATGCCTTAGAACTGATGTTTGTAAGATGTGCTGAGAGAGCCTTTTTGGCTAAAGGGTGGGGGTGCAAAGCCACAGGGGAATAAATAAATAAATCTTTCCCAAAAGAGGACTGCAACCAGGTGAGCTGCTCTGTTTGCTGTCCAGGAGCTAAGTGCTGAAGGCCAAGTTCAAGGTCCCTGCTGCTATCCCTTCTTAAGGTTCCTTATCTTTAAATTAAACTCAGACCAGACTGCCCTTAAAATATAGAAGTCCTTCCAAAAGATAACTGTTCTCCAAATATTAGGACCCAGACCACCTTTTGTTGGACCCTGAAAACACCACCCGCAAGCAGCCCCTCTCTTCCAGATCTCAGCTTCCAGGCCTACTTTACCTCCAGCGTGACTTTGTCAACTGTGTACCTTCAGTTTTAAATCAATGGTGATGGATTAATCAAGGTTGATTTGAACCTGCTGCACCCTGTCAGAGTCTTTAAGTCTGATCTTCACGCTACAGCGATTCTCCATTTTAACCAATTCTGTCAGGGATGAGGTTCTCAAAACAGCCACCATGCTCCTTGCTCCTCTTCCACAGGCAGGCAATTTTCACTAAAGCCGGCAATGAATTGTCTTTTAATGGTGAAAGAAGGCGGAGTGAAGAAACGGCTAGCGTCATTTTTTTGTCAGCCCCCGTCAGGCAGTCCTGTGAACTGCACACATCCTGTTCTGGTCTGATGCTGGGAGAAAGCAGTGAGGCTGGTTGAAGGATTTAGGACCATGGATACGTCACAAAAGGTATTTGTATATCTCCCTTTTAAAATCTGCAGTACATGAGATACAGTGTGCTCTTTCTGTCAGTTCCTCTTTGCAGCAGCTCAGCTTCTCCTACACTGAATATGCCCCTTCAGAGATGCCAATATTTCACTTGATGCCAGGTTTGGACATTCACCTTTCCTTCTGTTCTGAAGAGAGGGGCAAATAACTTCTCTATGTGAGAGACGAAAGTGGTGGCTGGTACAGGGGTCTTCTTTTCCCGTGGATGGGTGAGCTAATTGTGGGCATTCCCACACCTGTTTGTGGTCCCGTCTCACTTTCTATTCTTTTAGATTCGGCAGCCAATTTGTTATGCAGTGTCCCCTGCAGCACCCATTTTGTCTTATGTCTCACCCTCAAACAACTATCTTGTGACTGACCACCACAGCTTCTCAATTTTTTTCAAATGTGCCCAGAAAGGTTGGAGAGCCTTGCATCCTTGAGCGACAAATTAGCCTGAGGTTTGAAGAGTTGGAATGGAAGATCAAGTGGCTAAAACATAAACATTTTGAATTCGGAAATAAGCCGGGCAAATTTTTGGCCCGGCAATTAAAGAAAAAACAAGAATTATTAATAAAATCAGAATAGACGATAAATGGTTTGATGACCCAAAGGAAATTAGCAGGTGTTTTGTCAACTGCTACAGAGAACTATACAAAGAAGGTCCCGAAAAAGTGGAAAAATTGCATAATATTTGAAGAAGAATGGTAACACGAGGTAAGGTAAAGGTAAAGGGACCCCTGACCATTAGGTCCAGTCGTGACCGACTCTGGGGTTGTGGCGCTCATCTCGCTTTATTGGCCGAGGGAACCGGCGTACAGCTTCCGGGTCATGTGGCGAACCAGAGCAGCGCACGGAAACGCCGTTTACCTTCCCACTGGAGTGGTACCTATTTATCTACTTGCACTTTGACGTGCTTTCAAACTGCTAGATTGGCAGGAGCAGGGACCGAGCAACGGGAGCTCACCCCGTTGTGGATTCGAACCGCCAACCTTCTGATCGGCAAGTCCTAGGCTCTGTGATGTACCACTGTACATAAATAGGTCTCAGCCGGGCCTAAAAGTGACCACTGCTCTCATTACAAGGGTAGATAAGAAGATGCCTTATACTGAGTCAGGTGGTTGATCTATCCAGCTCAGCATTGTCTCGGCTATTGAGAGTAAGTTGGATTGCTGAGCCAGCATCAACTGTGCCTCCATCTCTTAGGACACAGAGGTGTCAGCACCAAAACAAATACATCTTGCAAGCTCAACCCACTCAGAGCAGTGCCCATTTACCTGCCCAGTTTTGGGACTCTGTCCATTTGCTATGGTAGGTGCTGCCTTTCCAAAGGGAGGTACAGAGAGCATGTCACTTGTTGCATCAACATCTTGGCTTACACCTAGTCATCCAATTCTGCTATATTGTATAACATGCCTTGCTTATGTACCCCTTTGATTTAAGCATTAAAGTCTTTGGCAGAAACCAAGCTGGCAGTATGAGTTCTTCACCTGGCAGTGAGGGCCAGGACGGATTCCTGAGAGATGCTGCATTGCTGCCCTTTCTCAAAGCCTTTCTCAACAAACACATTTTCTGCTTATAAGCCTCTTTGGGGCTTGTGCACTCCCAGCCTACAAGCTGCAGACATTTCTTCAGGTCTTCTTAATCAAAAACCAAACATATATTTTGTTGTTTGTCAAACACAAGCACTTCATTACATAGGAATGAGGCAGATAGACAACATGCATTAAGACAACATTATTGGAAGATAACAGTGCCATTAATACTCCCCAATGAAAACAGCCGAACAGAGTAACTAGGAGCAGTTGAGGGAAATTGCAAATTAGGCAGGCTTGTTTTACATTTTATTGGAGGAGTGAGAGTCTTAATTATTCAAGGGGGTGGTGTGCTTGTGTTTTCTGGGCAGTCCCGGAGAGGCCATGTGGGTCCTGCTAACACAGCGGCTCGACTTCACCCTCGGAGGCACACTCCATTGTGTCTTGAGACAGTAGGGTGGCAACAACAAGAGATGAGAAGCAAGAAAGGGCATTGAAAGAAAGTCAGCACCCCAACCCGGCTCACATATCCAAGGTTTTGTAAAGAAAATTACTTGCTTATTGCTTTGCTGCAACCATACGTCCTCTTGGGATTTGTGTGCATGCAGATTGTTATTTGCGCACACACACAGCACCTCTCCGCTTCATTGAAAATTCACACCATTTGCTACTAGAGCCAGTATTTGAAACAGACCAGTGACAACAAAAGAAAGAATGGAGAGAGTTAATCAATACAGTCTATACTTCTAAGAAGCACAAAATGACTGCTTGCAGCAGGAAGGTAGGCTTGTCACTAAAAATTGCTTTCCATCCCCTTAATTAAGCTTCTGGTTATATCTTTCTCAGAAAAAGCTTCAGATCTCAGCTACACCTTCCCTGCCACCATCCCACCCAAAATTAGACAGAAATGAGTTAGTAGCAACGGAACAAAAATAAATGCATCAGTTTCAGTCATCTGTGTATGTAATGTAGCCTTCCCTGGCATGGTGCATTCCAGAAGCTATGAACTACAACTCCCATCAGTGCTAGCTAGCTTGGCCAATAGTCATGGATGATGGGGATTGAGGTCCAGCCATTTCTAAAGGCCACAAATTTCCTATCCCTGGTTTAAGTTGCAAAGCCTCCATCCATGCTCAACCTGCATATTTGTAAATAAATGCAAATGATACCAAAAGCCTTAAGTATCCAGTTACATCATTCAAAGGAGGTCAAACCCTAGATTAGGTGCAGGAACTCCTGGAGCCTCATCACCCAGATAATTGGCTGCATATAAAAAACTGAGGGAGCAGGCTGGAGTTGTCCAAATGGAGCATGTTCAGAGAAGGGAAAATATGGGCTGCATCTACATTGATCTTTTAAACGTTATTAGAACGACATTAGATATATCATTCTATAACTTTACCTTACCTTTAACATGCAGTTTCCCTACTGCTAGTGGCTCATTGCACCCTCTGGTGTCACATTTTAATAACACATTAGGTAAAGGTAAAGGGACCCCTGACCATTAGGTCCAGTCGTGACCGACTCTGGGGTTGCAGCACTCATCTCGCTTTATTGGCCGAGGGAGCCGGCGTACAGCTTCCGGGTCATGTGGCCAGCATGACTAAGCCGCTTCTGGCAAACCAGAGCTGCGCACAGAAACGCCATTTACCTTCCTGCCAGAGCGGTACCTATTTATCTACTTGCACTTTGACGTGCTTTCGAACTGCTAGGTTGGCAGGAGCAGGAACCGAGCAACAGGAGCTCACCCCGTCGCAGGGATTCGAACCGCCGACCTTCTGATCGGCAAGTCCTAGGCTCAGTGGTTTAACCCACAGCGCCACCCACGTCCCAATAACACATTATTAATGTTATAAACCACAAGTGCAGATCCTCCCATGGTCAGCAAACCAAGACCTAAGAAGAAATATTTAATCTAGAGAAGAGAAAACCGGGGTGGGGGGCAGTCAGGGGGAACACATGCTCACACTCTTCAAATGCATAAGAAGCTGTCATGATGAAGAGGTCAATTGGAAGACTCTCCCTATTGAAATCCACTGTTGGTCTCATCCACTCAATCCACCGGAGTCTGTCTTTGCATGCAAGGTATGTCCTTAACTCACCGAGGGCTTGAGACCCAATGGCTACAGACACAAAGCTCTTTCCAGGTTGTGGCCACTGTCACATGCTGACAACTTCAAGGAGTCACATGGTGTTCTCCACCAGAGGTACTGCCCCTCCCCTAACACCCCCTCCCACATCTGTCTGTACAGCCACAGCAGGAGCTGCAACTTTCCAACAGCTTCACCTCACCCCCAGAGGCACAGTCCTCCATTGTCTCCCAAGACAGATGGATGCCAACAAGCAACCTCTTGAAATCTGGCTGGCACTAATGCTGGTTTTCAGCACTTAGCTAAAACTTTGCCTCTACATCCAGACATTGAAATGTTGTGGATTTGTTGTGAATTAGACTGCTGGTTTTTGTAGGAGTTTTTCTACTTATTGGCTTTATATTGTTTTAATGTTTTTACTTGAATCCTTGTATCATTAGTTTAATTTTAATGCTACCTAGGGATCCCTTGTTTGATTATGGATGGGGAAAGGAGGGAACATTGGTTTCATTTGATTCTAAATAACGTATATTCCCAGAAAATATTTTCAAAATTAAATTCTTTACTAAGAAAATGCCCAGGGGTTCTTTGACTCCAAGACTATCATTATTAAAAATGCAATTACAAATTAAACAAAGACGATTTGGCATTCCAAATCTGGAACTACATCATCAAGCTTATATTGTCAAATATTAGATACTGGAAACCCAAAATAGAGATGATTTTCTGAATTCAGCAATCCTAGAATATCTTTATCTTTATCTGGATCAACTGCATTAGAAACAAAATATATTAAAACTCAGGAATCTCTCAAAACAATAATCTCACTTAGAAAGTGATGGAACATCATATCTAACAAAACTTTATTGTTAGGCCAGTTTTCCCACGCTAAACTGACCGTGGGGAAATCCTGTTCTAAAATTAGGGAGGGGGGTGTTAATACGGAAGAATAAGGGTGGATGCAGCTATACTGACTCTAAACCAATTAACAGATGAGAATGATTAATTTTATGCTTCTACTATATTAAAAGAAAAATATTATCTATTAAATTCAGCTCAATGGCAACATTTCCAGCTGAAGCATATGTTAACATCACTATTTGGACCCGCAGCTTTCACAGCCTCTCATACACCTGAAATATCAGAACAACTGGTAAAATCCTTTGAGACCAAAAAGCCGGTGATTCTTTTTTTACATATATTTGGTTTCAATTAATCAGTTTGCTGCTGGCTCGCTCCTGACATTGAGCTACAATTCCCATCAGTGCTAGCAAGCATCACAGATTGTAAGGGACTGAGGGGCATAACATTGGCTATCCCTGCTCTAACAAAAAATGTTTTAATCTGCTGTCTGTTTTGTCAAGATCAGCCTTTAAATCAATCCAGCATCTGTTAGTGGCTTAACCATCAACAAAATGTTGCAGAGCTGTGTTTTTACCAGACGCTCGCTTAACTTTTGGCCACTTCCTTTACTGGTTCACACTCCGTCAATTTACAAGGTCTCTCCTTCTTCTGACCTATATACATTTGTAGATTATCATTCCAAAGAAGAAATTGCAGAATTGCATTCTGAGTGTCTTTCTTTCCTCTTGTTTCACAAGGGGAAAAGGAGGAGCACAGTACAGGTGGCTAAGAAAGGAAAGGCATTGCCTAAGCCTTTTTCCTTGAATGGGAGTCTAATCAGCTACAGTGCAGCTGCAACATAGCGTTTTGTGTTCTGTTGATTTATTACCACAAGGGCTGGCAGACCTCATCAGCCAACGTGCTCTTGTGAAATAACAAAATAGTTCCCCAAGAAAACATAAAATGGAACCAGTTCAGCATTTTTTTAAAAAAAATAAAAAATCTTGATTACTGTTTCTTTTGGAAAACCACTGCAGGAGCTTGGAATGATGGTGGTGAGCAGATCTCCCTTTCGCTCAAAGGAGTTTCAGGAAGGAAGGCCAGTTGAGGGTAGAAACTGCAAAGGAACACTTATCCAAGGAAAGATGTTGAGAACAATATCTAGGGGCGGAGGTGGTTCAGAAACAGGCAAAAGGCTCCTCCAGACATTCATCCTGGTTTACTTGCACAAAGCTTACACAGAGGTTAGACCAGGCATAGGCAAACTCTGCCCTCCAGATGTTTTGGGACTACAACTCCCATCATCCCTAGCTAACAGGGATGATGGGAGTTGTAGTCCCAAAACAACTGGAGGGCTGAGTTTACCTATGCCTGGGTTAGACTACGCCTGATCTTTATTAAGCATTTGTTCAGATTTGTTTGCACAAAACTTATGCAGAAGTTAGATTGTCGATATGACAAGTTTTTGCTTTTATTTAAATGACTTTTTACAGTAAAGAAAGTGATGGGGGGAAGCACTGGGAAATGTGGAATAACAATTGCTTGATGTGCCACTGCAAAACCGCCCCATAAACAATTCTCAATAAACAGTGGGCATTGTATAACCTCCCTGCAAACTTTGTGCAGTCAAATCAGAATGAGATGCCAGGCCATAAAAGGGAATGCTCATTGTGCTTGCAACTTAAGACTATACCTCCTGGGATGAATTTTGCAGCAGCAACAAACTTTGATTCTGATAGCAGAGCAAATAGACATATGCTTTTTATTAATGCTAATACGTATCTTGAATTTTTTTTAAAAAAAAACCTATTTTGGCTGTATTTTGTCATTGCACATCTTTCGTTTTCCCTCATGCAAAATGGGTAGACTGCACATCTGTTCAAGTCTGCTACAAGCCAGGCAGTTTTCCAAATGATCCTTGAAAAGTATCAATCAACTCACTAACAGGATCCCCAGCATCTTTTGCATCTGGTCATGCTATCTATGAATCTAGCTCACATTGTGCCAATCACACTATTTTTCTCTTTTAATGCCTGCCTCTTCCAAGTTACAGCTTGTCATCCTGACTCTCTGAGAGGCATGTATTACTGCATATTGACTTTGATGCCGTATCTACCTTGGCAGCTGAAGCTGTTGCTCTTCTCACCCTAGTTGTGTGGTGTGCATCTGCAGAAGCGTCTGAACAACATGTGGAACTCAAAGGTTGAGTTATCGTGAGAATGATCAGATACTTCAAACCAGTGCTGTTTTTTCTGGAGGGATGCAGGGGTACGCATACCCCTAAACATTTGTGAATCTTTGTACTTTTGTCCATTTACTGTGTTTATTTTTCCCGATTTGAACTATAAAATGGAGATTTTCTTGAGTCAAAATGAGAGTATCTCTAAACATTATTATTATTTTTTTTAGAAAAAAGCACTGCTGCAAACCAAGGGAGATATTTCCAGCAACTGTCATGCATCTCTCCCCTGCTCCCTCTCTCTCTAAATATATGTGTGGATGGGTCTGTATGTGTGTCTTCTCACACTTACTCTTTCTTTCTCTTTCTCTTTCTCCCTCTCTCTGTGTGTCTTCCTCTCTAACTCTCTCTCTCTAACTTTCCTCTTTCTCTGTCCCTCTCTCCTGTCTAGCTGTCTCTCTCTATCAGGTAGTGTGGATGGCAGGGAGACCGGGACTGAGCAGAGAGGGTACCACATCTCAAAGCCCTGTAAGGGAGGCTCTGGGCTTTAGGAAGGAGGCATCAGACTCTGGCAGGGTCCTAAAGTCCTCTTCCCTTTTCTTTCACAGCTTTCGGAAGGAGGAGGGCTCTAGGAGGGCTCTAGGAGGGCACAGCCTACACATTCTAATTCCATCCCCATCCTTGTTCCTGCTTAGTTTGACAAGGGCAATGATGAGACTAAGGAGGAAGAGAAGGTTGACAGTCAATACTATCCTTTGGACTGCTGGCAAGTGAGAAGACCAGGAGGTACGGGCTAGCTGAAGGCACACTGCGATTGGTGAGGCAGTGCTCCACACACACACACACACACACACACCAGTTTCCACTGCCTAAGGCAGTCACTGCATTCTGCCTAATGGTAGGGCCAGACCTGGCCAATAGAACATTATTGGGTAGTATTCAAATATTGTAAACATTATGTACTGAGTTGAATAGGATCCAAAATGCAGCAGTCTGATTGATCCTAGAACAATAGGATCCAAAATGCAGCAGTCTGATTGATCCTAGAACAATAGGATCCAAAATGCAGCAGTCTGATTGGTCCTAGAACAATAGGATCCAGAATGCAGCAGTCTGATTGGTCCTAGAACAATGCGGCAGTATGATTGGTCCGCAGGAGCCACCCAATGCAGCTCCAGGTGGAAGTGAATCCACCACCTGATTGGCCTACAGGAGAATCCCGGAATTAGCCAATCACGTGCAGCCCATTGTGTAAATAAAGCAGATATTGTGGGGAAACTTCCATTCCTCCTCACCACTATGAGCTTAATAAAGAGCATGAAATCCACTCTCGACTCCGAGTATATTTCAGTAAATAAAAATAATCTCTCCCTCCAACCACGTATAGATTTTTTTTTGCAAACTACTGTTTATCCTGGCCCATGCCACTCAGTGCTCCCTTGCTGCTCATAACTTGGGAATTCAAAGTGAGCTGCTTTAATTCATGTACTAATATTAATTATTTTCCTGTGCAGATCATAATATCCCTTTCCATCAGGGTTTTGTTGCATCAGTCAGCTCTACCTGTACACACACACACACACACACACACACACACACACATATGGTATATACACGCATGCAGATAGATGGATAGATGTAGGGATAGGGATAGATATAGACATTCACTGAATCTGCTTGCAGAATTTAGGGTTTATAGTGAAGAACTCCAGATGCATCGAAAGTAAATTACAAAAGGAGACACCAATAATTGACTGCATTTTGAGCACTTGGCTAGTTAATTATGCTGACGTTATCTTTATAGACAACAACTCAGACAATGCACACCACTGGATGCAGAAATGCTATTAAAGATTGAATAATGGATGTGAATTCTGCCTCTAAATTTAGTTACCAACCTTGAATAACTTCAGCCTGGAACTCTAACTCTCCGTCAACAGACAGAAGTCTCTGGTTACAGGGAGATAAATGAGACCTTTTTTCCAGGGACTGGACGGTCATTAAAATGCCGCCGCTGCAAAAGACGTCAGTAGGCATGTCAGTGGTTACAGTTTGACATTACTTGAAATAAAATTGCCATCAGGCATATCTTGATTATAGCTCATCTCCAGAAATGGGGAAGCTGTGACTCATAGGTAATGACCAGTGGTTTTAATGTCCATGTGGAAGCTTATTAGACAAGGGTGAGGCACCTTGTTTTTTCTGCTTAATGCTTCATTCACTCAGAGGCCCACTTGCCAGTGGTGGGTGGAGCCAGAGCCAGAGGTGGGTGGGGACAAAAATATGTGGGAGGGACCAGAATCAGTGGTGGGCAGGGCTGAAGACAGTTATGGACAGATCTAGCATCAAAAGTGGGAGAGCTAGCAGTCAAAGCAGGGGAATTTTTCTCTCTTTCTGTTATCCCCATTTCTTTCTCTTATATATTTCTCTGCGATTGCCTTTCTCTTCTCTTACCCCCATATTTCTCTCCTTGCTACCAGCATGAAATCAGGCCCAATGCCAAATAAAATTAAGCCAATACTATATGCAATCGTTAAGCTGCAAGTTTCCCAGCCCTGTATAAGACATTGCTGGCATCCGTCTGCCTCGGGAGACCAGCTTCATTTGCTAAGCAAACGCTACAACAGGGATGTTGTCTCTCTAATGAAGAGTAAACATAGAAATGGAGAATAGAAATTGGACTACATGAATTATCCTACCTAGGCAGACTAACTCTTACTCCATACCCACGAAGAATGGCGTATACTCACAGCTACTGTTGGCATTCACCTGTCCTGAGAGACCATGAAAGAGTGTGCCGTCGGGGGTAAGGTCAAACCATTAGAGGTTACAGTGCCTGCTGTGGCTGTAGAAACCAATATGGGAGAGACATTCATTGCAGCTGGAGCGAATGAAGGTGTCTTGTTTTGCTGTTACAATTGCGCAATGGAATTTCTTCTCTCTGCACTCCTCCCAGCAATCATTTCTCCTCTATTTATTGCTGTGTATTTACCACCTGTCTGTCTCCAGGCACTGTGGTCACCTGCAAGCAATTCCTATAAGATGGTGCTAATGTTGCCAGCCTTCATGTCACGTTTACAGACATTTTTTGTAACATAGAGTTGGTCTGCCAAAGGCATGGTGCCTGGAGCCAGCTCTCCATAGAGCACATCCTTGATGATCCTTCCATCTTCCATTCTGTGGGCATGACCAAGCCAGTGTAGACATCACTGAAACAGGAGTGTGAACATGCTGAGAGAGCATATATTTGTTTGAGACTGTGTTGCTATGTGATGCCCAAAATCTTCTTGATGCAATGCATGTGGAAGGCATTGAGGCAGCACTCCTGGTCAGTGTAAGTTGCCTATGACTCATTTCCATTAAGCAGCAAGCTCAGCACACAAGCCTGGTAGACCTTCATCTTGGTATTGTTTGCAAGTGTCACATTTTCCGAAACCGTTTTGGAGAGGCAAGTCATTGCCAATATGCTTGTCCCGCTCAGCATGATGGGAAAGTTGCTGGTTTCAATGGAGCCCAGGCAGACTTCAAATGTGTGGTCACCAACGCTGATGCGTAGAGTGCTGTCAACGTCCTGAACCAGGATGTTGGCTTTTGTCAGGATGATAGTGAGTCCAACCTTCACGCAGGTTTGGGCAAAATGGTTGATGAGTCTCTGTAGACCTTTCTTGGAGTGCACAGTCAAGGGTGTCATCTAAAAACAACATCTCTTGGATAAGAACCCCCTGCGCTTTTATTCTGGTATGGAGAAGTGACAGGTTAAACAAACCCCCGTTGCTCCTTGAATGGAGTTTATGAAAATGTGTGCATTAGTGAAATTACCATACAACAACAACAACAACATATTAAATGATATTGTTTTCAAAAGTGTGTATTTCAGGCAAAATTTCATCCAAAACTGTGCTTATTAGGAGAACGCAAGCATGTGTGCATTTTTGTGTGAATTGCTTCCTTTAAAAAATATCACAAATTGTGTGGAAATGTGGAGAGCTGAAGTTGGAAAAATAAGAGAAATCAGAATTGACAGATTCGTCCATCTCTGCCTCTCACTCTGTGAGTGTCATACCTAGCTCATTCCTGTATCAAACAATATTGTCAGTACAGTTACAGGCCTTAAAGAGCCACATCAGGTTAAGAGCTTTTCCTTCCTAATCTTCTTTCCAGTAAAAGGGGGACAGAAAGGTCAAAAATGTATTGGGGTGACACTTGAAATTTGCTGCTGCATTTGTCATGCTGTCAAGAGCATGGAGAGAACCTGCCTTAAACAGCAGCAGGAAAGCAATTTGTTGAAGCAGCAAGTTACAACTCATTGAAAAACATCCCCGGCACCCTGTTACATGATCAACAGCAGCTGAAGTAGGGCTTGATGATGCAGAACAGAAGATATATAATGCACACTTCAGAATGACCTCCAGTCTGCAGGATTTGATCACCACCATCTGCATCTCATGCTGGGAAATGGTCCGAAACACGGATTGCCCCGGCCATGTGCGTTCAGAGCTATGACTTGAATGTCAGTGCTCAGAATGCAAAATATGAATATACAAATGAAATCTATATCCTCAACTCCGAACCAGAGAGATCTTTTTCAGGGTTTCAGAACATCAGCCAGCTAGTGATGCCCTCTCCATGTATACTATAAATTGTAAGGTGTTCATCAGTTTTACTGGGGGAGGGGGGTTCTCCCCCAGCTGACACTCTGTGGTTTCTGAGCATATTAGGTCCTCATTGGACTGGTGGTTCTCTCCCCTCTCCCTCTATTTTTTGTTTTATTATGTGTGGGTTTGTTTGTTTGTTTGTTTGTTTGTTTTGATTTGATCTGACTTGATTTGATTTGATTTGATTTGATTTGATTCTGCAAACCTTGGGGTTTCTCTCTGAGCATGTCAATACCCTTTTGGGCTTGAATCCTGCTGGCACTCGTTACCTGAATTCACCATTTAAAGGAGGGATATCTCATCTAAGTTACTATTATTAAAATAATAACAAGTAATTGTCATACCATACTCACTATGTCAATTATAAGGAAAATCAGAACTCTAGGTTGAGCCCCTTACTCTCACAATTCTGAGCGCTCTTCCCATCATTGTTCCTGTCCGTTTGCATGTTTCACTTCCTTCTGTAAGTATACTGTACTGCTTGCTACATTACCACAGTCTTTGTTTAAGCGTAAATTCCCTGCCTTACAGAAGGTTCCCTTCTCATCTCCAGTAAGCTGCACTGGATGTTTCCTGGCCCTTCCCTCTAGATCAGAGCTTGTTCCAAACTGTGTGTAGCGACATGTTACTGTGTCGGCTGCAGTGTGCAGGTGTCACACAAATGTGCCCTGTGCTCCTCCAAGGGTTGGAAAGGGGTTAGTTTAACCTCAGTAAACTGAACTGCTGTGTCATGAAATGGTACATGTCTAAAAAGTGTGTCACAAACATGAAAAGTTTGGAAAGCTCTGATCTACACCTTCCTTACCAACTCCTTCTCCCTCTCTCCCTCTCTGCCCCTGCTTTCAGATTTCTGCTACCCTTTCTCCCAGTCTCCCTCTACCCTTCAGATTCAGTTTTTCGGGCTCCCCTCTCCCCAAAGCTATCCACTTTGCCTGCTTTCTCGCTCTGGGTTTGGGGCTCTTACCTCAGGGGGGATGCTGTGGGTTGGGAAAGGTTCAGAAAAGGGCACATAAATGATCAAGGGGATGGAGCAACTATGAGAAAACTATGTAAGTTCAGCTACAAGGAACCATTACATCATTTGGGGTTTCTGGTTTGAAGAAAAGGAAGAAGACAGGAGACATGCTATATATGGAATTATGTATGGTGTGGAGAATGTGGGTAGAGAGAAGATCTATTATTTGCAAAACAGGAATGCAAGAATGCCAGGAAAACCAACCAGACCAAAAATAAAGGTTTAAAGCTTTATATGTTACAGCAAGGATGTTCTCTCCCTCATGAAGAGTAAACCTTGAAATGGAGAATAGAAATTGTAGTAACTGATTTATCCTACCTAGGCAGACTAACCCATAATCCATTCACCCAAAGGATTTGGTATGCTCTTTCTCACACATACCCTAAGGATCCAGGCAAGAGATCCTGCAACAAGCAAAAATAGGGGAACAGTTGAACATTGCAGACATGTGCCTCATTGGATTTTGCTGTTTAAGTCTTCTCCGAGTTATAATCCCTTTTTTACTTGTCTTCCTCCCAATTGGTTCTTGGTCTTTTCAGTTTCACTACACCAGGCTTCCTCAGACTCAGCCCTCCAGATGTTTTGAAACTACAATTCCCATCATCCCTTACCACTGGTCCTGCTAGCTAAGGATCATGGGAGTTGTAGGCCAAAAACATCTGGAAGGCCAAGTCTGAGGAAGCCTGCACTAGATCTTAATGGGCTTTTCTGTGCCAAACTGCCTTCTCCACCTTGGCTTCTTCACCGAATTGCCTTCTCCAAATTAGCACTGAGACAAAACTGTCCGTATATCCATATGGGGTGGTGAAGCACTGTGCTATCTCACAGGATCCAGAATGCCACTGGACTGCTAAAGTAGCATAGGCAAAATCCAGGTTTGTTTCAATATGGTCCTCTTCACATGCATGGGAACATCTCACATTTCACATAGGCACAAAGCTCAAAGTAACAAAAGTCCAGATTGTCTGCTTGCTCATCTGCTTCTTTGCCTCTTAGCCCTCTTTGTCAGTGGCGTAGCATGGGGGGTGCAGGGGGGGCCGGCCGCACCGGGCGCAACATCTGGGGTTAGGGCAAATCCATGGGTTAGGGGGCGCAAATCCATGGGTTAGGGGGCGCAAATCCACGGGTTAGGGGGCGCAAATTACTTGCCTTGCCCCGGGTGCTGACAACCCACGCTACGCCACTGCTCTTTGTAAGCAAAATCCATTCTCATACAAATACACACACACACACAAATGTTACTGTTCTGTCCATTTTGGCTTGGTTTCAAGGCTGAATTGCTCTGCAAAATTAATGGTCCATGTAACTGGGTTAAAAACACAACTTAACTTGTAGAAGGATGTAATAGAATAAAGAGGTTTAAAATTATATATGAATATATCATAAGCATAAATGTTTCTAACAGTAACTTATTATGTTGCCAAATACACAAGTTGTCCCTGGTGTGTCTGCCTATTTTTATTGAGCTTAACAATTCAGTTTGCTTGTACTGTACTGTACTGTACTGTACTGTAGCAAAGAAATATTCAGTTCAGAAAATTCTGGGACGTTCTTTTCTTCGCCACAAGATGGCAAGCTTTTCCTTCTTACTTCTCTTTAATTCTTCTCAAATTCTACAGGAGCTCGCAAGAGCAAAAGTCCGCGGCAAAGCTTGAAAGACTTCAGTCTTGCAGGGTGGGCTAAATTTAGCAGAACAAATAAAGCAAGAGCACGCAGTCACTACAATTGCGTAAAATTAATCTGCAATCTTACCGATCCCTGACTCTTTCCTGCTTATGAAGTTCCTGGACTGGATCAGAGGTACCAGGTGCCAGAACTCACCACGAACATCTCCCCTTGTTCTCTTCTAATGGCAATGGTGTCCACCTGAGAGGTGCCGGAACTGAGTTTTGGTGAGTTCCGGCTGGGGGGAAAAAGCCCTGATTGAGATAAATGCTTTTCTCCTCTCTGAGATCAGCAGGCTGCTTTTCTTCTGCCCATGGGAATAATTTCAGGATTTAATTTCACCCAAGGATCACTAGAGTTCACCCCTGTTTTCAGTACTAGAGTTCAGCTCTGGAATAAAGTCAAAGGTTTTATTAGTTAGCCAAGAGACATCAACTGCACACACACATGATAGAATCCTTAGGGTTTTTTCAGTAATATTTTCTGTTATGGGGTTTTGTTCTGGCTTCTTAGACAGGATGGGCTTCTCTCCTTGCCTGACCCTTGTTCAAAAACAGAAATGGGGATATAAAATTCGGCATTTATATTTAGCCTTTATTATTGTTGTTGTTGTTGTTATTTGGGATGTCTTTATGTGGTTTGTATTGGATTATGTATTAAATTGGAAGTTTTAATAAATATTATATATTTTTTAAAAAAAAAATAGAAATGTGATAATGAGAGAGCCATAGTCTTGTGACACTCCAGCTGTTAGTGAACCATGACTCCCATTGCCCTTGACCATTGCCCATGCCACTGGGCTTATTTGGTGTTGGGCCATTTCGGCTGTGGCTC
Source organism: Podarcis filfolensis (assembly GCF_964270895.1). Taxonomy (NCBI): domain Eukaryota; kingdom Metazoa; phylum Chordata; class Lepidosauria; order Squamata; family Lacertidae; genus Podarcis; species Podarcis filfolensis. The sequence continues at coordinate 10,952,839 of NC_139617.1, read as the reverse complement.
GACATCTATAGAATGCTCTCCCCAGTGAGGACCACCCAGGACCGTTGCTGACATCTTTTCGGGGCTAGGTAGGCTTGCCTTTCCCCCCAGGCTTTTGCTGAACTGAGCTGATTTTGTTCTACTTAGCTCAGCTGGTAGAGCAGAAGACTCTTAATTTCAGGGTTGTGGGTTCAAGCTTCACGCTGAGCAAAAAGATTCCTACCATACAGGAGGTTGGACTAGATGACACTCAGGGTCCCTTCCAACTCTACAGTTCTATGATTCTACAGTTAGTGCTACCAAGGCTTCCTGTGGCTTTTATGGAGGGTGTGTGTGTGTTGTCTATATAGATATGCATTTGTGGGTAGATATGAACATGTGTGTGCATATGTGCATGTATGTGTATTAATGAGTTATAGGCCAATGAAGATATTGGCGTTTTACAGGAACTTTTTAATGGTATGGTGTATTTATGTTTTTAAATTTAATTCACTTGGGGAATGTTTAGGCAACAAGCAATCAATTGGTCTCGCAGCAACTGGATGGGTATGGGCCATATATTCCCTGTCCCAAACTTTGACCTTCCTGGGCCATTATGGTCTCCTTCAGGCCAAGTTCGTTTTTGCAGTTTTTGTAGGCCCTCTTCTGTCCACCTCATAAAAGGGAAGGCGGGAGGTCAAATGCCAACCAGCAGTCACAGACATTTGCTGGAGAGAGATAAATGCCTAAGTATTTGCCTGGACTGGTGTGTCGCCATCGGTGTGTTGCCAAAGCCCTGAGCAATCCCTCCCTCCCAGCGCCGCAAGGAGGCTTGAAAGAAAAAAGTGTTGGAATCACTTTGCAGACTGCAAGGTTCTACCAAAAGGATTAACAAACAGAAAGTTCTACAGAAATGATTACTGCTTGGAACATTCGGAGAATGCACCTTAACGCCATCTTGGTAGTCAGAATAACCCCAAACTAATTGGTAGTTGTTGTGAGAATGAGCTCATATATGTTTATATTCTTTTGCTTTGATCTATGCTGATTTTCTTGCTTTGATGCTGTGTTTATCTCCGGATGCTGGGCTCTAGGCCCTGAGACAGGAACAGCTTTGGACAGTTGCCACCTCTGACCTCACTGGCCAGGTGTGATGGGAATTCCTGACCAAAGTGATATATGTTGCTTTTTAAATGAAGGATGTATGCATGTTTGCTTGGGTGCAGGCAAGGAGATGTATACACTTACTTTATACCCTTAGTCTTGTTCCCCTAGACATATTATCTTAGAATTGTAACGTTGGAATGAACCCTAAGGGTTGTCTAGTCCAATTCCCTGTTGATTTAGATGTATGCCTACTATTCCTCTGGCCACCATCCCACTTCTTGACTAAAATACAAAATTTTGTTCATGTAAACACAAATATGCCTATTTGTTATATGCTTAGATACACCCTAAAAAGAAAGAGCTAAGAACCACAAGAAACAAAAATCAGTACCCTCAACAGCTGAGCTATTCTGCCCTTTTTTTTTTTACCCAAAGTCTGGCAGAACAAACGAGCTTTGCTCTTCCCACACCCCCGAAGGTCAGGAATGAGGTCCATAGATGAACCATTGATATATCTTGGAGCTGTAACAAAAAGCCTTGAATTTTGCTGCTTGAGGGTGTTCTAACCTCCTGTTTTTTAAAAAAAAAAAATGCAGAGCAGAGCCCTGTATCAAGGTTTTAACAAGTGATGGATCACAGGATCTGCCCTATACCAATTCAGATTATTCTACTACAATAAACATTTCTATGGTGCTTTCAAGCGTTTAATACATTTTGTGTACATTATGCTCCTTGCAAGAGCCCTGAAAGGCAAATCTGGACTATTATGTCCAAATATTACAGGTGTGGGAGATGATCAAGGCAAGTAGTAACTGGCAGCAGGTTTCCAGCATCTCAAACAAAGGACTTTCCCACCACTTGGCTGTGCTCAGTGCAATCTCTGAAGCCCCTTCAAAATCTCCTGTACCTTACCTTGGATTAGTGCTGCCACTGCAGCACCCATTCCTGCCCAATAAGAAACACTATTTTGATATTCCTCAGACATTACCTGGATTCTAAAAGCATTTTCATCCATCTCCCCCTCAACACACTTAGAAACATATACCTATATAATTTTTCTGCCTGGCATAAGAAAGAAAGAAAAAGCTCCAAATTACTGTTCATATTCAAAGATTTACAAAATTATATCCTGCTTTAGAACTAGAGCACATTATTGTCTTAGAAATGTAATAATTACTGTTATGGATGGTTTTCTCGAGAGGGAAGAAAGGAAAACAGAAGCTTTTCAAGTTGGATTTGGATGCTTTCACTGTTTAACATTTTACGCTTTTATGATTCTATGACTTGTCTGTGGTTTCCCAGATTAAATATGGCCCATGGCAGTAGCCAGTCACTCCTCTGTTGCTTCAAAGTTATCAGTGAACCTCCTCCTTCAGTTCTTCTGTGAACTGGGAGGGCATCATAGACTCCTAATGCTATACATCAGTTAGAAAGCTCACTCAGATGCCCTCTTAAATAAATATTTAGCTTCAGCTGTTTTCTGTAATCTGCTCCACATTACATGAAAGAGTAGTTGAGACGACAACAGTCGGCTGTTTTCTTGACTTTTGCCCAAATATAAAATGTTAGTGAAACTATTGTGGATAAAAGAGATGAAGACTAGCTTGAATGTTATATGTGTGCCTATAGCTTCAGCCCTCCTGACGTTTCTAAACTACCTCTCCCAACATCCCTGGTCACTGGTTATGCTTGCTGAGGCTGATGCACCATCTGGAGAACCAAAAGTTCCCTACAGGTGTAGTCTGTGGAGCCATTTATGACATCTGTTTCCTTTGTTATGTTTGCCATTAAGGCAATTAGCTTAATTTGGGCAAGATACTGATATTTAAAGAAAGCCACAGTAGCATTTTGTCACGCCCTTCCAACAAACTAGTGTCATTGGATGCCTGCTCCTTGGTGCCCAGATCACTCAAGGTGGGGAGGGGAATGGCTAGCCATGCCTTGGATTAAATGACAAAGGACAATTATCTCTCTCTGCTCCCTCAATGCATCATTCTGAGGGTTCTCCGGACAGACACACACACCAATTAGCAGGGGTGAGGGGATGAAGCCCGGAAGCCTGTTACACTAGCAGAGGTCCTTGCGTGAGCTTCTGCTAGCTAGTGGGACCACTTAGCTGAATCCAGCTCACAAGGCCTGCATAACTTGTGACCCACAAGGTACTTGGCAGCAGCCAGCAAAATGTAAGAAGATCTGTTCTTTGTCTAGTCCTGCTTGCTTCTAATGACAGAAGTCAACCAAGGTCTTCAGGAAGCCCACAAGCAGGGCATAAGCACAATAGTCTACCTCTGCTGTTGTTCCCAGGCATATTGTATTCAGTGGCATATTGTGTCTGAAGCTGGAGGTCCCATATAGCCATCACGATACTGTATTTTATATACAGTATTTGTATAATGTTGCTGTACACCACCTTGGTATGTTTTATTGTGGGTGACTGATGCATATGTTTATATATACGTAACAGCACTAGGTGATCCAGCTGGAATTGGAAGGTGGCCCAGCAATAGATCAGAATCCACCTGCAACCCCTAATACAGTGGTACCTTGGGTTAAGTACTTAATTCGTTCCGGAGGTCCGTTCTTAACCTGAAACTGTTCTTAACCTGAAGCACCACTTTAGCTAATGGGGCCTCCTGCTGCGCCGCCGGAGCACAATTTCTGTTCTCATCCTGAAGCAAAGTTCTTAACCTGAGGTACTATTTCTGGGTTAGTGGAGTCTGTAACCTGAAGCGTATGTAACCTGAAGCGTATGTAACCTGAGGTACCACTGTATACGGGGCAGGGAATGGAGATGCCTGGGGCAGATGACTGCATTTGTATTAGGAGCATTATCATGGCCATCACCTGGCATCTGAAGCTGGCTGCTAGCCAGGCAGAGCAATATCTGAGAGACAAGTTGACTTCTATGCTATCCATTGCAGGGAGGCAAACTGGCAAGCGGAGAATGAGGTCCAGGGGCAACAGATTTCACAGTAGACTCAATCTCTGAGCAGGCAAAGGAGCAGTTCCTTTTCAAAGGCAAGGCCCTCTGCACATGTTCAACTCCTTACCCATCCTTAAAAATAAATAAAAATGATTAATTCTGCTTTGTGGAAAGGAACTCTGCACGTACTCAAGAGATACCCAAACTCAAGTGAATTTCTACATATCGGGAAGGAAATCTGCACGTCCTACAGATATGCAGGCTTGGGTGAATTTCTACATGGCTGGCAGGGAACTCTTCACATGCTCAAAGATGCTCTGACCCAAGTGAATCTGTACTTGGTGGAAGTGAACTGTGCACATGCTCAGGCATATGCAGCCCTGTACGAGGCAGTTTTATTTAAATACAGCATGTTTATTTCCCCTCCCTTCTGTCGAGTCGATTTAAAGACGCCACGCCTCCCAGGATTATTGCTTCTGAACTGTTTCCGTGGCAACACCGGTGGTGAATGAGGGAGAGGCAGCTGAAGCGTCACAGCCTGGAAAAAGAAGACGCATGCGCAAGTGAACTGGCACGAGGGAAGGAAGACTCGCGGAGTTAGACCGTTCCCAAAGGGGTCATAGATTTAATGCCACTGGAACAACACTTCCGGTTTCCCAATGCAAATTAATACTGTAGAGGAGATAAATACTGTAGTGGAGAGTTTCTTAAGATTTGGACCTGGGTTCATATTATCCCTCACTAGGCGACCACTTTCTCATGCAAAACGCAGGAGGGGAAAGTTTCCACCTGGAAACTGGAATGAGAATGTCCAAGATGAAATAAGACTTATTTCATATTATTATTAAATAATAATGTTATTAGATTATTATTTTAATATTATTTTTTAAAGCGCTCGAATGAGTACCGGAAATGAGGAGCGTGCACAGAGAGCTCTTTTCTTTCTACCTCTAAGAGGCTAGTTGCGTCACGCTTTCTCCTCCCAAGCCCTCCCTCCAGAAACGAGTCCGCGTGGGGGGCGTGGCCAAGGCGGAGCTGCGGGTTCCACCATAGAGAGGAAGCGGAAGCGGATCCGGTTTTTCTTCCTAGAGCGGGAGGGGGGAAAGTGGAGGTCGGTGGTGGCTTCTCTTGGCCCAGCTCCTGCTATTGCCAACCTACCTAGGTGAGTCTTATGAGGTCAGGAGGGGGGGCCTTCCCCTTCCCCTTCCCTGATGCAGGGACACTTTTAAGCATTTGTTAATTATCATGGCATTCGCATCCATCCTTCTTCCTCCCTCCCTCCTCTGTTTTATCTCCACAACAGCCCTGCGAGGTGGGCTAGGTTAGGTTAGGTTGAGGGATATGGTTGGCAGGCCTAGTAGACCTCGTGGCTGAATGGGTAGATCTTCATATTCTTTCTGTCCCTGTTTTCCTGCAAGGAGCTTGGGGTAATATAGCCGTTTCTTTCCACTCCCCCCCCCAAACCTCCATTTTATGTTCACAACCACCCTTTAGGTTTAGGTTTAGGCTGAGAGAGACCATGGGTTTCATGGCTGAGTGGGAGATGGCTGGGTTTTTTTTAATTTTAAAAAAACCAAAACCCTAAACTGTTCTTCATCCTGACAAATTGCAGAGGGCTGTATACAATAATTGGCAGGCTGGAGAATAGTAATAATACAGTAATAAGAATGCAATGTCACATCCCCCCTGTAGAAAAAAACGAGAGGCTACAATTTATTATAGCACTGCAAAGCAGGCAACAGTCAGTTTGAAATGCCTAAGCAAACAATAATCATGTGAGCAGGTGGCAAAAAGATTGTGGTGATTATTCAAGTTGAACTTCCTTATAAAGGCAGGGCACCACCACAAAAAAAGTCTAAAACACAAGTATTCTGCCTCTCTCCCCCCACCCCGGCCACCACCACCATTCCTCGTTTTGATGCTCTGTCTGCTGTACCACATTGTCTTTTTCTCACCCCCAACCCTTATTTCAGTGGCCTCCTTGAAAGCTTTGTGCATTTGTGCATCCGTTTAATGAGCTGAACAAAGGAAACTGTCTTATACAAAGTCGCACCGCTGGTCCATCTAGGCAAATATTCTCTACACTGGCAGGCAGCGGCTGTCCAGAGTTCAAGACAAGAAGTCTCCCAGCCCTACCTAGAGATGGTATTGGGGATTGAACCTGGGACCTTATGCATGCAAAGCAGATGCTCTCCCACTGAGTCACAGCCTTTCTAGGACTATACCATACACATTCAGACTTATTATTGAGGCACAGATGCTGCACTAAGACCAGATCCCAGCACAGGGCTGGATGATGCAAACTGCCTAAGTAGGAGAGAGGGAGCAGGGAAGGGGGCGGATCGTCTCTATCTTTGTGGCCTTGATTTTACCCCCAAAAAAGGAGTATATTCACACACATCTGCTTTTGAAACTTTCAAGGCTGCCTTAGGACACTGACAACAAGGGAGTGGCCTGTGAAATGAATGCCAAAATCAGCCTCTAAAGCAGCCTTCCCCCAAACTGATGCAGTCCAGATATTGCTGGACTCCAGGTCCCATCAGTCCCAGGCACCATGGACTATGGTCAGGGATAAATGAAGTTGTAGTTCAAATCATCTGGATGGCACCAGGCTGAGGAAGGCTGTTCTAAGGCATCAAACCTATTTGTCTTGCTGCTGCATACCATGTGTCATGTTTTCCAAGGCCTTCAGTCATCCTTACAACAACTGGGCAAGAGAGGTTAGTATAGGTATCCCCATATTACAGGGTGGCAATGAGGGGAGCCAAGAGAATAGTTGCTTGCCTAAGATCACCTTGTGAATCCTTAGCTGTTCAACCAACCAGGATCTGAACCAGCTAGGGCCTTCCTACTCACACTCTCACCCACTAGACTACAGTAGCTTTCTAATGCAGTGATAGGCACTGTGGACCTTTAGGTCTTGTTGAACTCCAATTGCCATCAGCTTCAGCTAGCATGGCCAGTGATCAAGGATGATGGGAGTTGTAGTTCAACAACATCTAGAAGACCACAGGTTCTATCCTCCTAACTGCAGTGTATTTACCTTTACCTTTACCTTTAACTAAATATAGAGAAGGGAAAAGGTAGTTTCTCTTTTCCCACTCCACCAGTTCGAGACCCAACAGTGTTGTGCTGATTTCAGCTGAAGACTGAATAATCTGTATAATCCTTCCTTAGGTCCTTTCCTGCCATATGCACAATATCTAATTTATCTTCAGTCTAGAGGAATAGTCATCCCCTAGTGCAAATTTCTATCTCACTGTGTCCAGAAATAAAGAACATTATTGTACAGTGGCGTTTTGCTGCTACAACAGCATAGTTAAAGGATAACTAGGTGATATTCAAACAAAAAGTGTGGGCATCTGCTATTGGTATGTTAACTTCACAGCAGCTATGCTCTGCATTTTTTTGTCCCTCAGAATGTACAATGCTAAGGTGAAAATTATTTAAAAGACTTTCATAACCAGATAAACCTAGAAATTAAGTTGATTTATTTGGAGCTGGAGTATCTTTTCTCATAGATCATAGAATTGTAGATCTGGACGCAAGAATGCCTTTGTCTTGCAAGGTAGTAATGCTGTTCAGAACATTATATAGTTCTGCCCATATATGCTGGCCAAAGAAAAGAATGTTGACCTCTGTTCCATGTTCAACTGTTTCTAGATTAGGCATGTTGGAACTACACCTTTGTTCCTGCTTTGCTTTTCTCCACTCTGCTAGCTGCTGGTGGAATTTTCTGCTGGTGTGTCAATTAAGTTATATCAGTGAATATGTCATACCAGCACTGTTGCTCCAGATCTGCCAAATTCTGCCACTTCCTAAAGCCCCTCAGGCAGGGTAACTGCAGTATAGGGTTGTGTCCTTCGTTTGCTAACAGTTTTCTGTCACTATATTTCTCTCCTGTAAACTCCTAAACAGTAGGTGAGAGATATGTATGCCAGAGAATGATCATTGTCTTAAAACATTGACGTATAAATCCCAAATGAAAACAGAATATATATTTTGGCCTGCCTGGCTGTTTTGTGGTGGGAGCTTTCAGATTTTATACAGCGCATAAAATTAACATGCCACACTTCTTTTCTTCTTTTTTTAGTGCTATTGATTTTTTTTCCTTTTGGAAAACCCACCTGCTGACCAGAGCACTGTGTGACATCAGAACAAATATCCTTCAGGTTTGTGGAAATAGGTTTACTGAGTGATATTCAGCTACTTCATAATCAAGGTGGACCTACTGAAACAATGGTTTTGAGTTCAGTTAACGCCACTGATTTCAGTGGGTGTGGTCTGAGTATGATTGACATTGAATAACACCCCATACTTGCAGGGGCATACCTAGGGGTTGGCCAGGTTGGGCTCTGCCAAGGGGGAGCCAAAATCATGCCTTTCAGCTCTGGTTCTGAGTGGCTAGGAGGCTGCCCACCCATCTGTGCACTCCTCCACTGCTCTGGATAGCCAGGCAAGGCATGCAGGCTGCTCTGGGCACCTCCATGGAGGAATTTGGTTGCTGGTGTGGGCCAGCAGAGCTGGGGAGGGGGAAGAAAGACAGGAAGAGCAGGCAAGAGTTGTAGGAGGAAGAAAAAGGAAGGAAGGAGACAGAAGGGAAAGCTGCGTACGGAGAGAAGCAGGCAGGCAGATGGACAGATGGAGGAGACACAGGAGGGGGAGCAGAGCAGATCCAACCCTGATGGCCACAGAGGAAGTCACTGGCAGAGAGTGGAAGATGACGAAAAGCAAACTTTTTGAGTTTCTGATCCATGGTGTCGCCTGGCTCAAAGGCACTGATACACCTCCTTCTCTGGTGTCGGGTGGTCGGCGATACAGCTGCTTGCCAAGTGCACAAGTGAGCTCTGCCCACTTGATACAAGTCCTCTTTCCCCACCACCACCAGCATTGGTAGAGTTTGTGGAATTTGTTAGAGTGGTGGCTGCTTAGAAGCTTATCAGGGTTGCTCTCTGAGAAGACTAGTAATGGAAAGCAGGCATTCCCTGAATGACACATTGCCTACCATAATCAGTATTTCCCCTGCTGCATAGCTGCAGGAGAGTGTTTGGTATGTTCAGTTCCATGTTTGCAGGTGACGGGTCTGCAGGATCTACCTTGCATTTTACTAGAACTTTGGAGACCACTAACCAGAACCGTACCCCACCCCCGGAGGCATGTGGAGCCAGATCCAACATGGTGGCTCAGGAGGCAAGGCCAGTTATCTGCTGCACCCTATGTGCAGCACATATATATGGTGACCTAATCTCCCTAAGGTGAAGAAGGGTATTTAAATATAATTAAAGAACAGTTCAAGGATATGAGAGAAAAGCTACTATAGCTGCAATAGTGCAGCTGGTTCCTATAGTAAGCCCCACTGAACTGTTTGAAACTTAATTCCAATTAAACATAGGATTGCACTGCAAGTAGCTGTTAGACTATTGCTGGTATAATGACCACTTTTTCCAATTAAGAGGTTGTTATCTTTTATCACAGTTTAGCCAGTCCCAGAATGTCTTTGTCAACAAGCCAGCATGAAAGGCTCTCTCTTTCCTCATCCTCCCTTTCACAGAGATATTAGGATTTTATGTAGCTATGTCATTCTCAGAGTATGCCAATTGAAATAAATCAACTTGACTTATTTTAGTCCATTGATTTGTGTGGCTCTACCCTGAGTATGACTTCAGTTGCATATAACCACTAGACTCCTGCACAGGAAATACCATCCTACTTTATGCTATGTTATGAGTGTTTGTTCCTTATCACCAGTGGGGAAAAATATGCTAAACCTCCTCTTCATTTAAGCACTTGAAAGCAACAGTTGCCTTTCTAAGATAATGACACTGAAGCTAGAACATTTACAAGATTCTATTAGATTCCCTCAAGTCTTTTTCTGGTAGACCAGGGGTAGTCAACGTTTTTTATACCTACTGCCCACTAATGCATCTTTCTTCGTGGTAATATTTCCTTACCGCCCACCAGTGCTCGATGGAAGGAGGATTCAGCTTGTGCCGTAGAATCCCCACTGCCCACCTAGAATCCTGAAACACCCACTAGTGGGTGGTAGGGACCAGGTTGACAACCCCTGAGGTAGACAGTTTGTCTATTGAGCCTAGTGTTGTCTCCTCTGACTGGCAACAGCTCTTCATCATCTCAGGAGGCCACTGTCCCACCACCTGCTACCTAACTGGAGATGCTGGCTAGTATTCAGTTTAACACTAAGTAACCATCCCATCATTTACACTTGCACAATGATACTTCAACGCACACCAATCCCCACCATGCTCTGGGTGGGTTCTCCTAACACTCCAGAATAGATTTGGGGAGGATGCAGGGGAGAAAGAGGGGGCGGAGTCCTGTTGCAAGTGTTAAATCCTTGCACTGATGGGGATGGTTACTTAATGCTGCATTGGATACAAGCCACTGGAACTTGAACTCAAGCCATTGTGCACACATGGAAAGCATGTGCTGCGCTCATTGAGCTATGGTTCCTTGGGAGAAAGTCCTGCCATACTCAATGCAAATTACTCCTTAGTGTGTTGAGGATTGCAGCCGTAGTTGGTTACAAATTCAGATAATAATAATAATAATAATAATTTATTATTTGTACCCCGCCCATCTGGCTGGGTTTCCCCAGCCACTCTGGGCGGCTTCCATAGAAAACCAAAAATACACTAAATGCGGTATTTGTTTGTATATATGTTTGGCAAAAAGCATGTGTTTCTTCCCCACCTGCCCACCCACCCAGATCTCTCTTAGGAAACATGATTTCCGAAAGCGGCTCATTTGTGAAGGGCATGATGCTTGGAGGGATTTTCTGCGTCTTGGTCACTCTTCTAGGACACATTAAGATGGGCCACAGCACTACGTCTCACGAGCACCGCCATCTCCAGGCTCCCAAAAAGGAGGACGTTTTAAACCTCTCGGAGGACGAGCGCCTGGAATTGAGCCAGAGCATCCGTGTGTATTGCATCATCCTTGTCAAACCAAAGGATCTTGGGCACTGGGCAGCTGTTAAAGATACATGGAGCAAACACTGTGACAAGGCAGAATTCTACAGTTCCGAGAAGGTCAAAGTCTTTGACTCCATCGTGCTAAACACAGATGACATGTGGTCAATGATGAGAAAAGCATACAAATTTGCCTATGAAAACTACAAAGATGACTTCAACTGGTTCTTCCTGGCCCACCCTACCACATTCGCCGTTATTGAAAACCTAAAATATTTCTTGCTGAAACAAGACTCGTCCCAGCCATTCTACACGGGCAGAACGGAGACATCTGGAGACTTGCAGTATGTGAACGGTGATGGAGGAATCGTCTTAAGCATAGAGTCACTAAGGCGCCTTTACAAAGTTTTTGAGGATCCAGACAAGTGTCCTGAACAAGGGGGCATGATTTGGAAGCTCTCTGAGGATAAGCAGCTAGCTGTCTGCTTGAAATACACTGGGGTACACGCTGAGAATGCAGAAGACTCTGAAAAGAAGGACATCTTCAACACCAAGTCAGTTGGTTCTCTCATTAAAGAGGCCATGTCAATTCACCCAGATGAGGTGGTGGAAGGCTGTTGTTCAGATATGGCTATCACCTTCAGCGGATTAGCTCCTAATCACATGCACGTTATGATGTATGGAGTTTACAGACTCAGAGCATATGGGCATAACTTTAACGATGCCTTGGTTTTCTTGCCTCCCCCAGGCTCTGATAACGATTAAGACTTGTTCCTCAGGAGATTGTATGTGAAGGGTGTAAAATGTGTAGTCTTAATGTATAGTATCCTTCAGCAAACAGCATGTACATAAGCTGATCCAAATTTTGTATTTGAAGGTAATGATGTAACTACATGTTTTGCACAAACTGGTTTTATAATCTTTACAAGTGGGGAAAAGGGGTAGGGGCTTAAAAACAACAACCCTCTCTTCTAGAATTTGAGTTGTTGCCTTCTGAAAAATTGTTCAAGGTTTCCTTGTCAACAAAAATCTCTAGTGGGTATATGAATATTTAAAATGAAAAATCATCCTCAGTCTACTGTAAATTAAATCTATTTTTTGCAGTTTTGGGGTTTGTGTGTCTTCCATCCTTTCATAGTGGCAGCTTTTCATGCTCGAAGGGGATGGAAAAATACAAATAATGCCTTTAAAACAGCCTTCAGTTATTTCCTTTTGACTTGGTGGGATGGGAGATGCACTCAACCTTATTGTTTGTTTTTAAATAAAACATTTCTGTTCTTATCATTCATGTAAAAATGTGGTTAAGTACGTACTCCATTAGGCACCCCGAGGCTACTACTCCCCATCCATACACCAGTTCTTACTGCTAGACCCCATTCAGAGTATATGCAGCAATGCAGATAGATGCACTGAGGGGGCAGTGGGTAATGAAAACCTAACCTAGGGGAAACCTCAAGTGTAGGAGTCAAATTTGGTCCTCTAGCCTAAGGACTCTTCACAGGCCACAACTCACTTGATCCATCATTTGAGTATTCTTGCGTGAGTGGGAAGCATCCCTGGAACTGTAACAACTTACTTGCCTGGATGGAGGTGGGAGGGTCAACATCTCTGCCTTGTAACCTAGTGAATAGCAGCCATCTATTGCTCTGCCCACTTTTACTTCTGGCCTCACAGGTTGCTGATAAAAGGAATGAAGTTCATGGGCTTTAAAAGTTTATCCACTGCAGTTTCATGTTTCCAAGGACTGCTGCATGCCTAGTAGACTGTTCTTTTTCCTTTTAAGCAACAGGCTTAGGGTATCCAGAGCTCCAGTTCCACTAGTGCAAGAGACTTCTGCTTGTGGATCAGAATTTCCCCCTCCTTTCCTCCCCCCCTGCAGGGCTGGGGACCCTCTGGAGCAGATTTTTGGGGCACATAGGGAAAGGAGAGACAGAAGGCCCATTGCATGCACAGAGTTCTGATCATGGAGCACTGGATGCAACTTGCAGTTACTATCATTGTTTCTGAAGCTTTTCAGTTTCCAAATAAATTAGGCCTCTGGAGTAACTGCTGCCTCATAAAAGTCACTCTGAAGTTGTGGGTGTATGTTTTGTTGTGGTTCGCAGCTTTTTTAAATTTTTATTTTCATTGTTTATAAACTGCTTTCACCTTAAATGGTTGCAATAATAAATAAAAATACTGATTTGTGTTTTTAAAAGAATACGGCAAGTTCAAGTTCAATAAGCAGGTGTAGTACAAATTACTTAAAATGCCTGCTGAAACAGAAAGGATTCTGGCAAGCAGCTGAAATTCAACAGGGAGGGAACCTGTCTAATCTCAGGCAGGAGGGAGTTGGGCAAAATCAGAATCACACCGCTGAATGTATGGATCCTGGTGGCTAAGCTACTAACAGAGGCCCCCTCAAGTATCTGAATGACAGGGCAGGGATATAAGGAATCAGCCAGTTCTTCAGGTAACCAGGCTTTGCAAATTAATAGAAGAACCTTGAACTTGCCTCAACAAAATAAGGGCAAGCTTTTAAGCATCAGGGTTATATTCAGATATTGTGGGCTGCACATTACCAACTCATTTTGTACATGCTCTGGTTATTTGCAGTAGTCATTTATTACACTAGCTGTTACTGAAGCACATAAAAACTTGGTTTGACAATTTCATGGATGTAGGCACCACAGTTCATGAGAATTAAAACGCCAAAGGCCAGGTGTAAAGAAAACCATCTCAGCTGATGATATTTCAGCATTCACTTGATTTATTTAGCATCACCACAAAGTTTACATTTAATCACACATTTTAAACGAAGAATTAAAAACAGGCCAAGATGAAAGGCAATGGATTCTTCCTGCTGCTTCACTTATACGTCTTCATATGCCAGAGACCATCATTTAAATAGTGGATATTCTCAATGCCAATTCCTTTGTTGACCTTCTCACTGCAGAGGAAAGGAGGGGAAGAGAAGAGCAAACATTGATTTCCAGATCTCCAGGATAGGTATTTAGAATGTAAACCAACAGGACTAGCCTTCACACCAACTTGTTAAATTAAGACAAATACTTTTTCCATTGATCCTTAATAACAACTCTCAAAACTATGAGCATTTTTTTTGGGGGGGGGGGAAATGGCTACATTGAGAACTTTTTATAAACACATACACACCTTGGGTGTCTTTTACGCTTTTAAAGCATAAGAACTGTGAATCATCCTCCCTCCTTCCAGCATATTAATCCTGTCTCAGCAGAAATCTTGCTCTTTTTATTATTTATAATTTTGAGTGCATTTTTTTCTTGTTCAAACATTCATAATAGTTTATAGGGAAGGATAGTTGATGAGAGGGAAGCAGGGGAGTTAATTTGATCACCATCACACATCAGATTACATACTGTATTTATGTAAATCTAATGCGCCATTGAATCTAATGCGCACCCTAATTTTCATGGTGTGATTTGGCCAAAAAAGGTGCGCATTACATTTGAGTAAATACAGTAATTTAAAACTGTCCTATACTAAAGCAGATTACTTGGTCCATCTTGCCCCATCTTGTCAACGCCGTGTTATACCGAACTACATCATACTTGGAGTAGACCCTTCAAAATTTGTGGACATGACTAACCTAAGGCCAATAGGTATACTATAACTTAGCTAGCTAAAGCACAATGACTGACATGGCTCTTAGGCAAAGATTTTCTTCCAGCACTATTTCAGATCCTTTTAACCAGATCCTGGGCCCTTCTGCATAAGAAGCTTAACCACTATGCTACAGCCCCTCTTATTAAATAATATGGAGTATTGCCACCACTTATTAACAGATGCAATTGAAAGAAGATTTGGATGAACATCTACTGCTGGTCCGGAAGGCAATTCGTTTTGCAAATCACCTGGGCAAGGAACTCCAGTTACTGATCTGTGCAAAACCAGCATGGTGTGCTGGTTACTGCCAATATTAGGTCCTGGGAGGCCCAGGTTCAAAGCCCCACCAGCCATAAAGTTCACCAGGTAACACTGCCATCTCTCAGCCCAACACACATCATCAGGTTGCTGGGGGGGGGGGGATGGAGGGGTAGGGAAGAGAACTATGTACATCACCTTGAGTTCATTGGAAGGGATATAAATGGCACAATCTCATGTAATAATAAAAGATTCCCCGAACTCTCTAGCCAGCCACAAAAGATCTATCCATCATCATATTTGTTCAAGGGCTCAGAGAATGCTAGCAGTAAAAGTGCAATAGAATGTTATTAAGGCATATACTTCAAAATCCTGGCTGAGGAAATTTATAGCTGAGGACATTTCATTTTTGTGGGAAATCTCAAAACTCATAGTTAAGCCCACATTCCATGTCTGGATCTTAATTTTGAATATATGCATCTTTTATGAAACAGATTGCAAATATACATTTCATCTAAGAGCTTCATTTCACTATTTAGTTGCCACTTAAAGAAAAAAAGAGGAGAGGAAGTACAGTTACAACCAATGAAAAGTGAATAATTTATGGGTTTTCCAAACAATTATGTAAATGGAGAAAAACCTAAACCTTTCTTTGGGGAGGAGAGCTTTCAACCTAGATCAGAAAATTAATTTACAGTACTCCTATTACTGATATGCAGTTGAATTACACCCATAAGGAACTACTGCTTTGTTTTGGAGATGCAGCAATATATAATAAAAGATTCCAATGAAACCTATAATTCTGCTAGACTTGGAAATCTATGCAATAATTGAATACAGGCAGGCCCTATTTGCATGGGGGTTACATTGTGTGGCACCACGCACGTCAGTGAAATCACGTATAACAAACCCATTGAAAAAGGCAGCAAATTCCCTGTTCTGACCTGCCCTTTTAGTGATGTTTCAGTGACAGCTTTATGTTGTTTCTGGGTCACTTCCAGGTTTGGCATAATATGCATAAAACAGTCACACACATATAGAACACACGTAAACAGAGGGTTGCCTGTATGTCTCAGTTTTGGTTATGTTTGGTTTGGTTGTAAATTGCTTTGTGTTGCCTCGGGCAAGATAAAGTGACAGCATTACCATTATCAGCATCATAATCATGTTAGTAATTTTTCTTTGTTAAAATCCAACTTCTATCAGATGAGACTTGTCTGAAATATGACACTAATGCATGCTTCTTTCCAATACTTTTGGAAATAGAAGAACAAATTTAAAGTGAAACACTGGAGGTGATGGGAAGAGCCTTGTCATTCAGTAATGGAAAAGGACAATGCAAGTTTGTATTTAAGCATTCAACTGGTAGTCATATGTGACATTGACATGGAATTGCATGCAAGCAAGTGGGCTGGCAGAAAGAGAGAGAGAGAGAGAGAGAGAGAGAGAGAGAGAGAGAGCGAGCATTCCAATGCTCTTCTGCACCCAGAAGAGAACCAAGCAGGCTGCCCAAGGAGAGACATCTCCTCCTCTGCACCCAAATGCAGACATGGGAGTGGACATACAGGAACTCTTGGTGCCAGCTGTACCAAATTAGTGCAAAAGGTAACTTCACAGCTTAGCAACTTTTGTGGGCTTATTTACAAGGCTGGGCCAACACCATCATGAATGATCATCAGACAATATTAGATATTCACAGAGATGTGAAAAACAATGAAAGACCTATTTGAAGGTAGATGCTGTGGATCGCATCAGCTCCTCAAGGGATCACCAACAGCCTGAGAGAATTTTATTCTACATTTTGGACCATTTGCTTTAGTATTTGAGAACTATAAGCCATCTTGGGTATCTTGGCAGAAAGTATATTTATTGTATTACCTACTGCTACTATTACTGCTACATTTCCATGTTACTGTGGCAGCTGGATGAGTTTGTGGGTCTGAGTCAAAATAAGTCTGAAGTTTTCCAAGCCCTTCATGTTGGCCTGAGCTACCCCACTCTAAAACAGGCAATGACAGTAAAGAGGTACATTATTTTTCTTAGAAAATTAACTCACATATCCTCTGCCGACATCTTCATGACTCCAACACACAGGGCATGTTGCTTTCCTTCGGCCATTATTGCCTATAATCACCAGCTAAGGAAAACATCTGATATGTAGTATGAAAAAAGACAACAAGAACAGCAGCAGAAGGACTAACAACCGAAACAC
Organism: Podarcis filfolensis; assembly: GCF_964270895.1. Taxonomy (NCBI): domain Eukaryota; kingdom Metazoa; phylum Chordata; class Lepidosauria; order Squamata; family Lacertidae; genus Podarcis; species Podarcis filfolensis. The sequence continues at coordinate 10,935,828 of NC_139617.1, read as the reverse complement.
TATATCAAAATGGTCACAAGAATAGCGTGCTGAAGCAACTAACCTTTCCCTGTAACTATGGAACATTTAGGTTTATAGTATAGCTAGAGGCACTGAAAAATACAAGACTCTCAATCCCTAAAACCTCAACCCTTTCACATCCAAGCAACCAATTATGTCCACCCAATTTATTTGTTTTATTTTTAATCACACTTTTCAGACATAAATATTGTCTCACAATGCAGCTCACATCAAACTAAGTAGCCAGCTAACAAACTAAGAAGACAAAGCATGCAAGGGAAAGGTAGAGGAAGGAGATCATCCAATCCAGTCCCTGGACCCTCTACAATCATCCAATGGTTTGCTGTCCCCCCAAGTTGTGTCAACATTTATGTGGAAAGATCACCACACTGAACTATAAAACCTAAACATTTAATGCAACTTTAAAAAAAAAACCTAACCCTTTATGTTCAGTACAGCTTGCCCTGTCAGATGAAAAAGAAATATTGAGCAACACAGGGCAGCTATCCAAGGATACCACGATTGTATCAGCAGCTGATGGATAAAGTTTAGCTCCTGGAGACGTCAGACCAGGACACATGATATTTGCTCCGCTAAGTACAAATTTAATGGCTCCTTTATCAACTTGTTGATGTGGTAGAATGAATGGATCTGAGAAGGGGCAGGAGAAAATTAGAACAGATACAACACTGACTGTTATCTGAACATTTAATACAGTCATCATTTAGATTATACAAACGTGTACTTTAAAGATATATGAAGTTGTATTGGAAGAAAAATGGTGTCACCAGCAAAATATTCCACCACTTCCATGTATTCTCTAAAAAGTGATCTTACACTTGGTATGTTTTAGGTATTTATAATCTTAATACATTGATGAAATTTAAATCCATTTATTCAAACATTTATTTCAATTAGGTATTTTCAAAGCAGCTTGCATGATCGTTCATGTTAATTCTGTAAACAAATTACGTAATAAACTATGACACTGAGAAAAAGAAGCCATGAAACTGAAAAAGCAGTCATAAAAAGCCTTCAGCAGAAAAGGAACAATTCATTCACAACTCCGCTGGCTACCAGTTAGTTTCCGTGCCCAATTCAAAGTGCTGGTTTTGACCTATAAAGCAACATCTCAGGACCACAATACCTCAAGGATTGCCTCTTTCCATATGAACCAACCCAGACCCAGCAATCATAATCTTAGGCCCTTCTTTGTGTGCCTCCTCCACAAGAGGTCCGGAGGGTGGTAACCTGAGAATGGGCCTTTTTTGTGATGGCTCCCCGCTTGTGAATTGCCTGGTGCCTTTGTTACATAGCTTTAGGCTCTAGGCAACAACATTCCTCTTCAGCCAGGCCTCTGGCTAATTAAACAACCTATGGCCTTTTAAACTGTGGGGTATTATATTTGTTTGTTACTAAGTTATGTATTTTTGTGTTTCTATATTGTAAACCGCCTGGTGATCCTCAGATGAAGGCTGATATGGAAATGTAATAAATAATATAATAGTAAGCACTGCAGACCCTCACTGCTCAAAACCAGCAATTAAAGCAGGCAACGACCATTTTGCACGGGGGTTACATTCCTGACCCCCCACAAATGTCAGTGGAGTGAGCATAAGCCCTCTCCGCCCACCCCCTTTTCTGGCCATTTCCGGGTTGTGGCAATCGCACACATATTGAACAGGTAGTAATTCTCTCTTTTTATCCACCTCCATGTTCCTTTACACTATGGGTAGGCAAACTAAGGCCTGGGGGCCGGATCCGGCCCAATCACCTTCGAAATCCAGCCCGTGGACAGTCTGGGAATCAGCATGTTTTTACATGAGCAGAATGTGTCCTTTTATTTAAAATGCATCTCTGAGTTATTTGTGGGACCTGCATGGTGTTTTTACATGAGTAGAATGTGTGCTTTTATTTAAAATGCATCTCTGGGTTATCTGCAGGGCATAGGAATTCGTTCATTCCCCCCCCCCCAAATATAGTCCGCCCCCCCCAAGGTCTGAGGAACAGTGGACTGGCCCCCTCCTGAAAAAGTTTGCTGACCCTTGCTTCACACTGTCTAACTGTAGTAGCTAACCTTCTATTCCCCTCAACTTAGTGGATGCACTGGAGGAAGATAACTGAACCAAAAAGGCAAGCCTCATAAACGGCAAAGTGTAAGTTGGAGGCAAGCAAAAGGGAAGTATAAATACGTAATGCAATGGGCAGGAAGCTGTTGCACACTAAACAAAATAAAGGACATAAGCAGAAGAGCACATCAGTGGTATATGAATATACCCATAATGCACAATACAGCGACTGAAAACACTGGAGAATGTATAACTTAATACAGATACAAAGCAGTGAGCCAGTAGGCTTTTCACTTCTCACTTGTAGTTATGAAGCCACCAATTTACACACATCAGAGTGCAGAAAAAATTGCATGCTTTAATAGTTATGCCAACCCCACTGCTGCACTCTTTCAACTGCAACCCAACATGTCTTCTCCAACACACTTACATTTATGAAGTAATCTGAGCGTGGGATAAAATGGTCCTTCCCTTTGCCTGAAGAACAACAATTCTCCATTTACTGTGAGGATTTCTATATGTTCATGACTGGAAGATACAAAGTTTATGAGAAATTTCACAATTCTGAGCAATAAGGAAGTGAGTATTTCAGACTGTGCATGCCTACATTATTTCATGTATTCCTCAAAACCAAATGGTTTAACTCTTTCAATATTTACATCCACTCATCTAAATGAAGACCATGACAGAGCAATATTCCAGGATTACTGGATATAATTACCAGCAAACATGAATAGACTAATATAACTTGGAAAACAGTGTGAAGGGAAATACTGACCAACGTACTATCTTCACAGGGTCTTTCTTTGGCATAATTTGGTTTAGCCATGGTTCGATCCCAGGAAACTGGTCTATCAGCTGGTTCTTAATGCCTTTAATAACAGACGTTTTTAGTTGGATGCAGTTGGACACATTCTCCTTTTCATCAAATCTGCCAAAGGGAACAAGATTTTCAGATAAGACTTCCCCATGCACACAGATACCACTCCGGGCAATAAAAAAACACAGTACATAAAACATTAAGTCACACCCGAGGGTGCGAATGCAGAGTCTGTGGTTTTAAGCAACTTGAGTCCATTTGATTCTGGCAGGTCATACTCCTGAGTATGCTTTATTTAAGGTCATCAGCAGTAAAAATAAAAATAAAAATGACATGAAATCCTAGGCATATTTTCTTTGAGGAGAAGGGTGAGGGAGGGGCTCGATTCTGAACTAACATGCCCAGGATCCCACTGTGAACAGCCAGAAAGCCCCAGGCTGTGAGGCCTTCGGGTGTCAAAATCCTGCCCACGTTTCCTGCCCGCCCCTTACTCACTTTTTGAACATCTTGGCGGGGTTCCCGGGAGAGCACTAAGAACCGAGGACCTGGAAGGCCAGCGACTGATAGCAGCAGCAGCTCCCACACAAGCCCTGTTCCCACCCTCGAGCCCACGCAAGCACGAGGCCTCTCGTGGCTCTTCCTTTATCCCCCGCACCAGCCGCAAAGGAAACCCTCGCGGTTTTACTGCCCCCTAGCGTCGCGGAGGACTGCTTTTTCCGCGGGGGCCCTTTTCCGAGAGAACACAGCAGCAACCGGAAAGCAAAATAAAAATGTAGAACTACAACTCCCAGAAGCCCATGCGGTAGCTTACTTTTTTTGCCTTCCGGACTTTGGAGCTGCTGTTGCTATGGAGACCAATCAACCACAGTTTAGCGTGCCCTTTTGTTTTTTGTGGTTGGAGATGAAAGCTGCAGGTCTAACCCCACTTACCTGGGGAGTGCAGCCCCACTGAATTCAAGCAGGACTTACTTCTGAGTGGGCATTGTTCAGATTGCAACCTAAGCACCTCTCAAACACACCTATACATACAGTGTGTGTGTGTGTGTACATTCATTATATATTCATATATATAATTCACTTTACAGTATGTATAATTAAGTGCTTTTGAAAGGGTTTTTTTTTATTAAAAATAATAATAGAATCACACCCTTGCATCCTTGCTTTATGGTCATACCTTTATGGTCGTCCCACACAGGTTCAACATTTGATCAGAACTGTTGCTTCAACCAAATTATTATACTTATGCTAGTATTTTTGTCACTTGATATTTCAAGTTACTTAGAAATGCTGATTTGCATTACCAAACTGATGCAGGCTAGAGTTTCAAACTGAATTGCCACCAAAATCAAAAGGGCCTCCCATATGATTGCTTCTTATTCTGTGAACCGCCCTGAGACTCCAGGTACAGTATAGGGCTGTGCAGGTATATAAATTCAATAAATAATAAATTATGTATATATTCATTAACCAGGCTAGAATCACCTCTTCCCACACAGCCTGACATCAAGTACCCCTTTCAAATATTATTTTACCAAGCTCCTAATAAAACAAGCAGGTCATGCTCCCGGGGTTGCAGCCTTGCAGCCTTCATACAGTATATGAAATAATACTGTGACAACAGATGGCGCTGTGGAGTCCCATCTTTCCCTACCAGATTTCCCTGTATGAGTTTACAACACGTTTAACTGATCCAGCCCATTATGTCTGTGCTGTAAAAGAAATATACAGTGGTACCTCTGGTTAAGTACTTAATTCATTCCGGAGGCCCGTTCTTAACCTGAAAATGTTCTTAACCTGAAGCACCACTTTAGCTAATGGGGCCTCCCGCTGCTGCCGCCACGCCGCCAGAGCACGATTTCTGTGCCCATCCTGAAGCAAAGTTCTTAACCTGAAGCACTATTTCTGGGTTAGCGGAGTCTGTAACCTGAAGCGTATGTAATCCGAGGTACCACTGTATAACACTGGATAGTGGCAACACTCCCAAGGGAGGCTTGTCTGGCACCTTTATTACATATCTTTAGGCACCAGGTGAAAATATTCCTTTTCAACCAGGCTTTGGGCTGATTAACATTTTATACCTCTTTTTAACGTTTGTGTGAGGGGGTTGTTGTTTTGGTTTGTTTTTGTTGTAATTATGTATTTTGTGTTTTTATCTTGTATTTTTTAATGTTGTGAACTGCTCTGAGATCTATGGGTGAAAGGTGGTATACAAATAAACAAACAAACAAACATTTTTACAGTTGCATTGTACTGTTCCTACATGGAATTCAAGGTTCTATATATATGAGTGATGTACCATGCACAGGGACTGATCAGATTCAGATCTGGGCTATGTACACATTACCAGCTTAAAATGTAGCAAGGTTGTTTTCTCAATTTGGATTGAAGCTGTTTTAGGGGAAAATACATCGAAACACAGTATATCGTAAGAAACATCAGAATTGATACAGGATAGATTTCTGGAAAATAAATTGCTAGCAGGGTAGGAGTTTTGCTCCTCTAACCTGGGCATATTTCTTCCAATACCTGTGTTTGGGCCAATACAATGAATCTTACCTTCCCCAGTGGAGCATATCTATATTATCATTAGGACAGGTGACAAAGGCAGGAGTCTTATGGTTCAAAAAATTCCTGCCCCTTCCTTTCAGGTTGCCTTTTCCAGGCTGCAGTTCCCTTTCTCTAGAAAGTACAGGGAATGGATATCTAACTTTTCATCAGAGGGTGATTATTTTGACAACCTTCTAATTCAAATAACAGCACTCTGTCAGCAAACATGTGTTAGAGACCAAAATTTATCTTATACATCAGGATCCTGAAAGCTTCAATGCTGCCCCTCTGGTTACAATTAGGCAGGCATTTATGATGTAAACAATTTCCTAAATCCAAGGAAGTCCCAAAAATGGCTTGAATTCCTGCTTGAAGTTCATATTTTGTTTTCATTATTCTGCTGGATTTCTTCACTGGCCAGTTATGAAGGACAATCTGTCTGAAGGCCTCTTCCTAGAAGAATCATCTTTGGAATTTAGACTTTCCCTCTCATACCTTTCAGAGCATGTTTGTTTATCCATCGTTCGCTGCCTTTTCCTTCCTTCCTGTACAGCAAGAAATGTGGAGAACTGACCTGAAACCTCTCAAATTCCATCAAAAGACACCACATTGGGTCTTGAACAAATTAGATTAGGTGGAGGGCCAATATAATTTCTTTGGAAGGTAGCAATTGAGTTGTCAGCATACTCATCCACTATCAGTAGCCTTGGATCTGAAGGGTTTAGATTAAGAATGGAAAAGAACTCATCTAAGCCCATCTCTTGATCATTCATATTGGTGCAAAAGCAGGTTTCCGAATTCAAGTTCCAATATTTATGGATGTCATTTAATTATTTAGTTACAGAATCTGAAATGGACTTGGCAAAATCAGACGTATCCCCATCTTGATGTACCTTCAAACCATCACTAACTTCAGTTTCTTTGCTGGTAGGTATTTTCTGCAGGGCTAGTCAGAATTCCTGTCTCCACTAACCCGACCAGTGTACCAATTACAGCACACAAAAGTTTTCCCCCCACATCTGTTTAGATAATAAACATTGTTCACATAAAAGTTCCCATGGTGAGGGAATTTTTTGTTGTGGTTGAGCCTACTAGGCAAAGATAGTGATTCTGCATTGTTCCCACAGTGAGGGAATTTCATTTTCTTTTGTGGCTGAGCCTACTATGCAAAGATAAGTTATTCTGCATTGCTGAGGTTTCGTACTATGAAGAAAGCTGAGGTTGCCTATAGGCGTATGTATCAGCTCCTAACAAGTCCAGATCAATTGACCACTTTGCTAAGATTTCATTAGAAGAACAAGTAGCAAAACCTCTAACTTGGGATAAGGCATATCCAGCTCAATTTCTTGCACACTTACCATGTAAAGGACCAGGGCTATCTATACAAGACATATTAACTATATCGTGCTACAGTGTTGAAGCAATGATTCTTCAACATCAACTTCGTTGGACTGGTCATGTTGTGCGGATTCCTGATTATCGTCTTCCAAAGCAACTACTCTATTCCGAACTTTAAAATGGACAGTGCAATGCTGGTGGTCAACAAAAGAGATTTAAAGACTGTCTCAAGGCAAATATTTTAAAAATGTAGTATAAACACCAACAATTTGGAAACACTTGCCAGTGAGCGCTCCAATTGGAGAACAGCCTTTACCAAAGGTGTCATGGGGTTTGAAGACACTCAAACTCAGGATGCAAGGGAGAAACATGCTAAGAGGAAGGCACGCTTGGCAAATCCATGCTGTGATCCACTCCTGCCAGGAAACCAATGTCCCCACAGTGGAAGGACGTGTGGATCCAGTATTGGCATCCACAGTCACCTACGGACTCATTATTAAAAACCATGTTTATGGAAGACAATCTTACTCAGCTACGAGTGATCACCAAAGAAGAAGAAGAAGATCTTGCTACAATTTCTTTACAGTTATCTCCATCTCCCTTGCTCCTATTGCTGGGTTACAATTTCTGGACTAAATTTGGCAGTGAAGTTCTGGAGGATTTGGATAAAGCACTGCGGGTCCGTGCTTATGTGGTAACCATCTTAAAACTACAGAGTATCCTTCGGGCAAGTTGGAGTGGGTAAGCATTCCTTATCAGCTAAATGCTGAGCCAAAGCAGCTGCACTCCCAGTGCTTGTCCGCCAATTAAAATATATGGCTTTCAAGCCCACGTAAAAGCAAAACAGATAATACAGATATGCTCCTTGTCTGTATGTTGCAATTAACACTGCTGAGCTAACTGACTTTAAAACTATTCAAAATAAAAACAAACCAAAACTAGGACAGTAGAGTTCCCATATTCTATACTTGTGGAAAACAAGACAACTTTCCTGCCCTACCCTCCTTCTCCTGGAGATTTTGCTGGACTCCATTTCACATGATTTTAACATGTGTCTACAAGCGCCACATTCTGAAATGTTATATATTTATAAGACAAAGTTGACAAACTTCTGAATTGCAAGAAGTCTTCTTCAAACAGAAGTGCTAAAAGTCTGGCTACTATTGAGTTGCATGTATATTTAGGATAGCCATGCTGTGTCTCTGAGGTCACATACAGCTTGGAAGGTCCCGTGTTAAATCCCTGGCATCTTTAGATAAGTAATATTAGGAAAGCCTAGAGAGCTGCTACCACTCAGGGTAGACCATGGGTGCTGGTGAACTACAACTTCCATAATTCCTGATCACTGAACATGCTGGTTGGGACTGATGGGAGTTGTAGTCCAAACGTCATCCAGAGCATGGAACCTTTGTTCCTCCTGATGTTGTTGAACTACAACTGCTATCAGCTCAAGGGGCCAATGATTTAACTCAGTTTAATACAGCTTCCAACGTACTCATGAAGAGAGCAAATGACATGATTTCCAAGTCCCAAAGTGAGATATATGGCAAAACACTGCAGAGCAGAATGCCTTTGATTCAGAGTTCCATTCAGACAATCATAACTTTTTCCAATATACTCTTATATTTCCTCCTCACACTCCCAAGTCAATCAATATTTCACCACCACAGAGCATGCTCTAACCTCATTTTACTATTCTGGAGTGCTCCTTCAGGTTATTTCTTTTATACTTGTGTAAACTCTATGGTTTTTCTAAGCTTACTAATACCTCACATGTGTGTTTGTCTGGGAGCAGTGCCATTCTGGTGTGCGAAGGTCCACATTGTAGAATGCTGTTATTAATATACAATGTAGCATACTGTGAGTTCATTGTGCTCTACAGCAACAAACAGCCAGCTTTCCTGCCCTAGTGGAATCATAGAATTGTAGGATTGGTTGACTCCAAGGGTCATCTAGTTGCCTTCTGTAGTAAACAAGAGTGAAATGATAATCATGCTTCCTTTTTAAAATTCCTCATTAACTTTATTTCTCAGCATATATGCTGTTGTAAACAAAATCTGCCCTTTTTCCCTTACAGAGAAAGTGGGTTCCCTATCGGTAGGAGAAAATAACAGAGGCCAACCAGAGAATATTGAGAAGCAAAGCAGGAAAGAGGAGGAACCCAGAACAAATGTGTGCCAGCCCTTATACAGTGGTACCTTGGGTTAAGAACTTAATTCATTCTGGAGGTCCGTTATTAACCTGAAACTGTTCTTAACCTGAGGTACCACTTTAGCTAATGTGGCCTCCCGCTGCCGCCATCGCGCGATTTCTGTTCTTATCCTGAAGCAAAGTTCTTAACCCAAGGTACTATTTCTGGGTTAGCAGAGTCTGTAACCTGAAGCGTATGTAACCCGAGGTACCACTGTATACACTTTTGAAATTGCCCACCCTCAAACTCAAGACCACCCCCAGAAACATCATACATACATCACAGAAGGGGTGTAGCCCAAGACCACCACCCCAATACATCATACATAAATCACAGAAAGAGGTGGTCTCCAGCAAAATCCTGTCTGGCAAAAAACCGTCAATGGTCACTGATTGGATCACACGGGCAGCCTAGCCATTCTTTTGTAATGATAAATACTTAATTCCTGAGCCAGGTCACAGGCTCACCCTATTCACACCTTAAATGTGCCCTTAAGGCTGGATTTGTGAGCACAGAGACAATGAGGAGTTTTTTTTTTTCATTTCCTCCCTCCATGCAGAGAAACATTTGGTCAGTTTGGGAGAGTCAAAATGGTTTCAGGACTATCTTCCTGTACTGTTTTGGACATGTGGTTTATATATTTATGTACGTGTTTGCCTTGTACATTTAATTTACATATTTGAGACCTTAAATTCTTGTAACAATGCACAGGTATGATCCACTGTGAAATGATTCCTTGCTCCATAAACTAAACATAACATTAAATATATTTTACCTAAATGTCCCCACTGTGGGAATTAAGACTCTACAGAATTATGTGGAAAAGAGCCCGGTTGTTTGACCCTTTAATTAGTTCTATTTTTACTCCTATAAAAACTACAGAAGACACCGCCTGTTTAAAGTTTAAATAACAAATAAGTTTTACTTAGTGCACTTGCAGGTTAAAACTCTGAGGCAAACAGCAGTGCAACACTTCAGCTGCTTTCACACAAAAGGCTGTTCATAACTGTCATAACTGTATCCACTGATATAACTTGCCTCAGATGTATGACATCACAGAGTTCTACTGCCCTTGTATTAACCCTTTGATTAGCATCTTGGATGCTTCCATCTCACCCCTCCCCTCCCCTAATGCAAATACGATCTGTACTTCAGGCTGATAATTATAAAAAACGCAAGCCAGCAAGGAGGACGAAACTATCTACCAAGTCCAACTTCCCACTCGTCCTGCTCAGGATGATGCTATGTGCATTTATTATTTTATTATTATATTTTTTAAAATGTAGGTGAAAAGTGGAGGCGCACTTCACGTCGCTCCTGAACTGCAATAAAAAAAAAAGGAAAGCATGGAGGCGTGGCGGGAACCGGGACCATCCCCTCAACCAATTTCTGTCCAGGAAATAAAGGGGGTGGGACACGCGCCTCCTCACCCTTTCCCCTGCAAAAAGGCAGAGAGGAGAGAGCGGTGAGACGGAGAGGTTGTTTCTCAAGGAGCTCCAGCTCCTCCGCTCGCGTGTGCGCGAGGCAACTCCGAAGCCAAAGAAGCCAGAGGGTTTGGGGCGCTGGGAAGGCGAGGCAAAAGAAGGACCAAGACCAGGAGGACGAAGAGTTGCTGCAAGCAGCAAGAACCAGGACCAGGGCAAGCGGCGTGGTCCGGGAGACCTGCCGACACACTTCGCCGGGGAGATGCAGCACTCCGAAGGCGGCAACCCCGCCTCTTCCCGCGAAGAAACATCACCAGAGCCTGGAGCGCGGGACTCCCCAACCACCCCGCCTGGGCACGAGAAAGACTCGCGCCCCCAGCGCCGTCAGCGCCGCCGCCGCCGCCGCCGCCAGCAGCACCACCAGCAGCAGCAGCAGCAGCAGCCGCCCGGCAACATGAGCACTTCCGGTAGGTCAGAGGGCAGGAGGAAAAGCGGGTGCCAGGTAGCCGGTGGGGGGGACGTTGGGGCGCGGGGCCTGGTCGGGGGCGAGTGGGCGAGCGGGTGAGTGAGAGAAATAGGGCAGGGCGTTCGGGACTGTCTCCCCCCGCGGGCTCCGCACACACGGAGCGCGAGTTCCCCTTGCCGAAGAGCCTCCTCAGCCGCCTCTTTCGGAGCTTCCGGGCGGGGTTGGTCTCCCAGCATGCCGAGCGGCCGGATGTACCGCCATGTTTTGGGCTCCCTGCCTCTTGTGCCTGTAGTATTGACAATAACAAGCGGCGCGGCGGCCTCCCTTGTTCGTTTCCCCCTCTCCCGGCCGCGAAGGAGGTGGCGGGGAAGCGAGAGGGAGAGGGAGCGGGAAAGGGAGCCCGGCTCCCCTCTCCGCCCCTCCTCGGGAGAGAGGTGATCTCGGGGAAAGGAGCGAGGCAGAGAGTGGAGGGGACCCTGGCCGCCTCCGGGAGCTGAGAAAGTGAGGGGACGGGCAGAGGCAGAGTCGCTGAGAGAGGTTCGCGGGAGTCCGGGGCAGGGTGGCCAGGCGGAGCTGCCCTTCCCCTCTCGGGGAGCCAGACGCCTTTTCTGAGAGATCGATCCGAGCGAGAAGGGGTGAAGGGAAGGCCGGCAAGGGCTTCCTTTCCTCCTGAGAGGGAAGAGAAGAGAAGCGAACCGGCTGGCAAGGAGGCACTTGTTCTGCCTGGACAGACGAGGCAGAGATCTTCCGCGACTTGCTCTTCCTACCTGTTCCACCAGAAGGATTTGATGCCCTTCAGCCTGCTCACCTCTGTGGTGTTCATGTTTCCCACAGGTTTCACTTCCCCCAACCCCTCAGCAGCAGCAGCTCAGGAGGTCAGACCTGCCACTGATGGTAGTAGCAGCAGCAGCAGCAGTGGTGGCGGCGGCGGTGGCGCCTCGTCTTCTTCCAAGAAAAGAAAGCTAAATAGTAATAGCAGCAGCACTGATAGAGAAGAGGTTGAATCCATCACCTCCTGCTCCTCCGTTCTTCCCAGAAATAACTCTTCCACATCCTCTATTGCTGCTACTACTACAACCACAACCATCACCACCACCACCACCCCTGCCACCTCTGCCTCCTGTTCCTCCTCATCAGGAGTTGCCTCTTCCAACCATTACCTGCAGAAGAAGTTGCGCTTTGAGGACTCCTTGGATTATTTTGGACTTGATGCGAAGATGGCTGAAGAGTCTTCCTCCTCCTCTTCCTCCTCGTCACCTGCTGCCTCTTCTCAGCAGCACCACCAGCAGCAGTTCAAAAACAAAAGCCTCTTAATTTCCTCAGCTGTGGGACACCACGCAAATGGCCTGACCAAAGCTGCCTCTTCCACTGTCTCCAGTTTTGCCAACAGTAAACCTGGGTCAGCCAAGAAGTTAGTGATCAAGAACTTTAAAGGTAACATGGTTATTTCATTCCTTATCTCTGAAATGTGTATCTACATAAAGAGGGATGGCACGTACTTTGCAGAAATCTTTGGTGTGTGGGATCATATTCACCACTCTGCCACGGAATCCCTTGTTAGAGGAAACCAGACCACTTACCAGGGATCCATTACAATTTTATCCCCAAGTGTAGTGCTTTCTTTTTTGCCAAACAAAAAAAGCGTCAGGTGTTCATTCATATAGCTGGTTTGAAAAAGATATGTTTTGTGGAGTTAACTCTCCCTGTAATTGGTGGTTGCAGAGGGGAGGGACAGGAATTTTTCATTCCTTCTCCAATGGCTCTAAAAATGAAACCAGTCCCTCTCAACATATCCCCAGCTCTTCACTATACATCCATGCTCCGGTTTCCCCTTTCTTGCTGCAGTTCTTGAGTTAAATGGAATGTGAAGCTTTTAAAAGTATGACAAAAAGATATAATATTGAAGACAGACTATTTTTAAGTTGCAGCTTAGAAAAACTTAGATTGATGTATATGCTTCTGTTTCTTAAACATGTTTGTGAAATTACAGCTCTTTTCCATAATCATGTGTTTAGAGATTTTTAAACAAAGTTGTATGCTATTTCCAGCAGCTGCATGTGAGGATCCCTGCTCTGAAGTACTAGTATGCAGTGCTGGTACAGAACAGGGCAGAGCATCCTTGACCTCCTAAAATCATACACTGGGAGTTTTCATTAGAATGAGGTAGCAGCTATTTCATCCTTTCCTTATTTCTCAGTCAGTTTAGGATAAAATTGTAGGGATACAATCATTTCCACAAATATAACGTGAATCCTGTAGAGTTGTTTGCCAGAGACATTCATCTTGGATGGTAGGGAAGGAAATGAGAGGATCCTATCATTTCTGGAATTTTGTATTTTCTCGAGGCATATGTGTCTCCATAGTTTGAGAACCTGTCAAATATTCCCTCTAATGTTTGGTTGAGTCCCAAGTAAAAAGCTTAAAATTATTCTTGTAATCAGCATACATATATTTATTACATGGAGGAGGCTAGATGGAAAATGAGAGGAAGCCAAAGAATTTTGCCTGGACACTCAGGTTTTTAAAGCAGCATGTAGTGTGGGTGTTAAATTAGGGTTGTAACAGTCCTTAGATAGAATGAGTTCTGTTTGGTTCTGGTTCTGAAAAGAAATTCCTATGCTCAGAATGTGCTCAGAGGCACCCTGCTCTTTAATTCTAACTGCACCTCTTTTGCACTTGTCGCTGGTTGGCAAATCTTGGGAGTCTAATAAAAATAGTAGATCTGAGCAGTGGGAAGATTGCCCATTCCTAACCAAAAGTCTCAAAGCTAGGTACTGTAACTTCAAATGGGGTAGTAGTGTTAATTTGTTGCAGTAAAAAGACAAAAAAGCCATGGGGGACCTGACCTTAATTCTGTTGCTGTTAGTTTTTTTAAAACTGTTTCTAATATTATGTTGCAACTGCTGCAACCCACCTTAGGGTGAATGGTGGATATAACATTTTCTAGTGAATTTTGATATCTGTATACGTAAGGGGGGGAGTTTATGGATATGCACATACCAAGAATGATAAAGCAGGCTTTGATGTATTAATCTCTGGCTTTGAAGAGGCTTCGTTATGCCTCTGAAAAAATATATTTTGTTTTTAAATATCTGTCTCAAAACATTTCTGCTTTCTAATCAAGTTAATTAACTTGCTTTTTTAAAGGAAGTATCTTACTTCAGGAAATGATAGAGTATATTGGCTGTTTCTTACTTCTAAGTACCTTCCATCACTCTACAAATGAAAAACAATACAGATGGTCCTTATTTTTGTAATTACAAAAAATATTTTTATAATTTTGGCCTCACCACCATACACACATTCCTGTTTGTCTACGCTTAACATGCAGGTCAAGCTGTCTTTTGTTAAACCGTGTTTGCCTTTCCCAGACACTTTCCACTCATTTCTTTGCTTCTGACTGGTAAATGTGAATCTTGCATTTCCATTTCCTGACTCGTATATAAGTCCAGTTCTCACTGAGCGTCCATTTGACTCTTTTTATGCTTCTGTTGGGCAAATGCCTCACTGACAAATTAATGGTACCAAGTATGTATGTATTGTGAGAGTGTATTGAAGAGTGTAGAAATGTCTGTGGATGAGGATAGGATACATCTTCAGCTGAAATGGTAGATCTAGAAAGGGAACATCATCTGCTAGCATATAAACTGTACTGCAAATCTGATGTTCAAGCCACACCACATGAGGAATATGCACAGTGCCTCAAGAGCTGCTTATTAGTAGCCCTGGCTACTAATCAGTTTGATGTTACATTATGTTGAAATGATGCTAAGTCAATAAGAACATTTGTATGGCTTGGTTTTCAAACTCCATACAAATGATATGCTTAAGGGGGCATTTTAAAATTGATCCATGAAACTGTGGCAGCACATGAAGAATGAATCTTATCCACTTTGTAAGGAGGATATAGTATTTAGAACATGGTAAGATAAAAGCCAGTACCTTGAATCCTGCCTTGAAGACTTGCATATTGGAATACTTGTGTAATGTGCTCCTTGTGATATTTCCATTTCATGAGGCAGGCTGTTGCATTGTCTGTATACTGAAGATTCTGAAAAATAATCAAGAAAGCTTTGCACACAATACATTACAGCAGCTGATTTTTTAAAACATAAATGCTTTTTAGTTCTGAATTAGGGGGGCGGGGATTGGCAATCCAAGGCAATCTAGTTTTGTACTGGTCAACTATTGCTTAATAGAACTGCCAAGTTCAGTAGCAAAGTCCCCATGATCTGCAATCCATTTGGTAAAAGTAAAGGAACCCCTGACCATTAGGTCCAGTCGTGGCCGACTCGGGGGTTGCGGTGCTCATCTCACTTTATTGGCCAAGGGAGCTGGCATACAGCTTCTGGGTCATGTGGCCAGCATGACTAAGCCGCTTCTGGCGAACCAGAGCAGAGCATGGAAACGCTGGAGTGGGTACCTGTTTATCTGCTTGCACCTTGACGTGCTTTCAAACTGCTAGGAGCAGGGACCGAGCAACAGGAGCTCACCCCGTCGCAGGGATTCGAACCTCCGACCTTCTGATCGACAAGTCCTAGGCTCTGTGGTTTAACCCACAGCGCTACCCACATCCGGCAATCCATTTGACTCATCCCAAATTCAACCATTTCACCATTCTGATGGGTCAGTTTAGCAGAGATCTGTATTGTTCAGAGACAATGTCTAGTTTTCATTTGTTTACTTGCAAGTCACTATTGTGACCTGGCTACTGTTGGGGCAGAAACTGGTACGTTTAGCATCTCCTAGAGGGATTATTTGTATGTAAGCATAAGTACAAATGCTTCCTTGATCATGAGTTTTGACAAAGAAGTAAATCTTGTGGGTCACTATTGAAAGCTCACTAAATGGCCTTTGGTCTGCTCCAGAAAGGCTGTTCTTATGTTCTTAAATTATATATTTGCTGTAAAAGACACTAATTTTTAATATCTTGCAGATAAACCTAAACTGCCTGAAAATTACACAGATGAAACCTGGCAAAAACTGAAGGAAGCTGTAGAAGCTATTCAGAACAGTACTTCAATTAAGTACAACTTAGAAGAGCTCTATCAGGTAAGTGTCAAAACTTGTAGCGTTCAATAACATAGGTAAAGACTGTAAACATCCCTGAGGTTTTTAGCCCACTTTCTAGGGCCTCAAACTATCTGGGTTTGAAGTGTGGATAAGGACCCATAATCACTCAGTGAAGACCAGGTTGGACTGATGGTACTTCAAAAAACTAACGAGAGCTCCTTCACAAATTCATCAAGCCAGATATACTTTTTCCATCAACACAGTAAAATATTCAGATGTTCATCTGAATGGCTTTTTTCTGGTACATTCACTATGGTTCAGGCACTCTAGAATTTGTAGTGGCACTTCAACAAAACAGTGAAGACTGGTCACAATTTTAGGTGTCCTGCACTTCAGAGAGGGACAAACTACAGTTTGAAGTACATCTTCAGGAGTACTATGCTGGCGTGACCAAAGATTCTCTGGATAGATAGGATGATAAGCTTCGCAGGGAAACAAAGGTTCTGCTTATTGCTGGGACGACAACTTCCATCCCAGTTTGTTTCTTGTTCCTAGTGTGCTGACACAGACCTATTGTGAGGTTGAAACATCGCAGGCAGAGAGGCTCTTTTAACATGAAATTGAAGTAGAACTTCCCCAGTTTTTTGATACTATTTATTAGTAATATATGTATATATTATATATTGCACACTTGTTTAAAGTACAGTGGTACCTCGAGTTAAGTACTTAATTCGTTCCGGAGGTCCGTTCTTAACCTGAAACTGTTCTTAACCTGAAGCACCACTTTAGCTAATGGGGCCTCCTGCTGCCACTGCGCCGCCGGAGCACGATTTCTGTCCTCATCCTGAAGCAAAGTTCTTAACCTGAGGTAATATTTCTGGGTTAGCGGAGTCTGTAACCTGAAGCATATGTAACCCGAGGTACCACTGTATCAAGATGGTGTTCGGCACATATAATAGAACATAAAAAATACCATAAAACATTAAGAGGAATTGTTGGTGCTTGCAGAAATATGAGGTTATCCACTGCTCTGCAGCACTCAAAATACTTTTAATGCTAAAATACTTTTAAACACTAATGTAAATTAGTGTACTACCATTAGTTTACTCTTCAAATGAGTAAAGTTAAAGTAATCTGAAAAAGCTAGAAAGGCAAGTTGTCATAAGTAGACCCAAGTTACAGTATTGCTAAAAATGGGGAACTTAAGTTGCTTACTGACTTTTTTTATTGTGGTATTTACCTACTTCTAGAGAAGCAGGAAGCAATGATGAAATGTTTCAAACTCCAGCCTCAAGTACTTGAACACCTGGGATTTTGCTTGTTTTTATAGGAAGCACACTTAAGAAATCAAAAGACATAACTTCAGAAGTCCCTTTTACTACAAATGCTTGGTATATTCTTTTCTTTGTTGCCTTAAAAGTAACAGATTCCCTTACCTTAAAGAAGCAGCATTTACCGTATTTTTCGCTCTATAGGACACACCTTGTTTTAGAGGGGGAGAACAAGAAAAAAAATCCCCCTGTCTGCTCAGCGCCCCTTCAGCGAAGCGGCAGGAGAAACGGAGCCCCTCCGCTGAAGGGGCGCTGCGCAGCTCTCCCTCTCTGCTGAAGCCAGGAGAGTCTTACTTCAGCAAAAGGAACCCGCTGCACTCCGGAGGTTTCAGGCAGAGTCTTGCTCTCCCGGCTTCAGCATAAGGAACCCGAAGCCTCCGGAGCGCGGAGGGAGCGCTCCCTCTGTACTTTGGAGGCTTCGCGTTGCTATCGCTGAAGCCAAGGAGCCTGCATTCGCTCCATAGGACGCACACACACATTTTCCCTTAATTTTTGGAGGGGAAAAAGTGTGTCCTATAGAGTGAAAAATACGGTATATGCAGAGTTAAGCATTTGTATCATTTTCGTGTATATTTTACAGGATTACCTCATCTTCTTTATCACTTACCATCCCTTCTTCCCTATCTGTTCCTATATTATTTTGAATGCATGTTTTTTCTCGCTCACTTTAGTTTTGCCAGTTAACTGTTGAGTTTTCTGTAGAACCACAGTATTTCACAGACCCACTAAGCCTTTGCTTAAGACTTTATAATCTGATTATGTGTGCTTCTATGGAATTACTTTGCATCTTCACTGATTTTTGGAAAGATAACCTTTACTTTGGGTTTTGTGAATGTCAAAGGAAAGATTCTTAATCTGCATGCAGTTTGTATTCAGTTTGTTCAATACCTGTCTTTCAAAGGTCTTCTTAATGTAGAGTATTCTGTAGCTATTCCGGTTAATAACTGTGTAGGATTTTGAATCTTTGAAACTACTATTTGGATATCACTTGTTAAGTGTACTTTTTATCTAAGGGGGGGTGTTGAATTATTTCTTAAATTATCACTATTATCACTATTAAGAAGTGAACATTATTCCATAGGATAGTATAATCAAAAGACTGAACAAAAATAATGACCGAAAAATTGGCTATTTGATGTTGCTATTTTAAAATGGGGGTGGGAAGGATCTTGTTAGAGTGCTTCTTGTTGCATGGCTGTTTAGGACAAAAGTTCCTAACATTTAAAATATAAAACAACACTCAGTTACTATTATTATTTTTTAAATTAGTTTTTTACCCACAAAGTTCTCAAAGTGACTTACAAGATTAGATACAGCAGATAAAAGCAATAAAAGCCAGAAAATGTAAAACAATGTATAGTGCAAAATACAGAAAATGCTAACACAGTAACATCATACGAATAAGTCCTATTGCTTGTGATACAAATCTGATACACATACATTTCCTGACATAACTTTCAAATGGAGTAAAGTCCAAATTTTACAGTTGCATAGTTGGAGTTGGAACGGCCTCGAGCAGGCAGCCCTTGCTTCTAAGAGCTGTTGTTCTAATTGGCTTGTGGGAATCTCTCTTGCCTCAGAAAACAAAGCTAGATTTAATTGGCTTAAGTTACAAGAAGGTAGATTTTGGTTGAACATTCAGAGAAACATCTTAATGGTTGGAAAAATTCAACCATAGAACCAATTACAAGATAGGCTTTCCATTGTTGAAACCCTACAGGCACTGGCTGGGCAGGTCAGCATCTCCCAACAGGGCTGGGAGAGAATGCTGCCAGTCAGTGTAGATGCTACTGTGCTGGATGGGCCAGTGATCTCACTATATACAAGACTGCTTCCTATGTTCCTCTGGATTTTCTGCCTCAAGCAGGGAATGGGACCACGTGGCCTTCGAAAACTGTGTCAACTCTTGAATTCACATAGGTAGAATACTGTACTAGGTTGATTAACATATATTCCAAGCTTTGCGGCTGATGGGAGAACCTTCAACATCTTTTCTCCTTGGGAGTCCCTTAAAAGAAATAGTAACTAGAAATTGAGTTGTAGGCATACCATGCAAATTGTCTTGTGGCTTATCTCCATGTTTCTCTTACCTCTTACTTTGAGAAGGGTGTCTTGCTACGTTATTGATAATGTTAATGCATTGTGCTTTCTGGCACACAGCAATTACTGAGAATTAATTATCAAAGCATTCAATTGGCATTCTGCTTTATTATTTATTTATAGCATTTGTACCCTGCTCTTTAGCCAAAAAGGCCTCTAAAATGACTTATGTAAAATCAAAACAAGACACTCTTTACCTACAGGTTTACAATCTGAGAAAACAACCAAACAAACCCCACAACACACAAGGGGAAAAGGATGGAAGAGGAAAATAAAAATAAAAACTCTGGCACCAATTTCTAAACTGTTTTTCCTATATACCTGTCGGCACAGTTCAGAGGCAGATGGTGCCTGATGCTGGGCTTCCAGCAGAGCCAGTGGACTGACCCTGCTTACTCTCCCATTGAGGCAGTCTGGTGGAATGGCTTCCCCCAGAAGACAGTTGAGGGAGAGGAGGCTTGATGGGTCTAGTCAGTGTGTCACAGCAGAGCCTGTCTAATGAGCTCCGCTTCTTAGCTGTACATTAGGAAATAATGGTTATTTAGCAGAGTAATTGACTACCTCCGGAGGTAGCAGGTCTCCTTTTGCTGGAGTTTTTAAGGCAAGAATTGGGTGGTCATCTGTTAGAGATGCAGGAGTTTCATCTTGTATTGTAGATCCTTCACTGAACAGGGGCTTGGACTAGATAACCGCTCTTTCTTCCACATTCCATAGACGAGCCTTGTGGAAGATAGTTGAAAGCTCATTTAAGGGTTATTTGGGGATAAACTTGCATGTTTTCAACCAGTACTTCTGACATCTTAGGGTAAGATATCCTAGTATATTTTTATATGTATGTTCTGTGGAAATCTGTCAGCCTCCTAAGGTTAAGGCCTTAGGGGACCCCTCTCTAGTATGTGTTCAAAGTGATCTCTCAGCTAGCACCAGATATTTTTACAGCAAAGTAACTGTATTTTCTATTGACACTATTTGTTTGCATCTATTTATAACATGTGTTAAAAATAGTAATATAAGTTGCTGGTGATGTGAATACTTGATAAAACTGTTCTGCTAAAGAGCAGCTGCCCGGTAAATGTAGCCAATTCCAAATGTGCATTTTAATGCATGATTATGTATGCCACAGCAACAAGATATTTTTCTCCCACATTCCTCAAAAAGATTCTTACGAGTATTGTTTTGATCAGCAATATACTCCTTAGTGCACTACTTCCCCTGCTGGCAAAAATCCTTGTAAAGCAACACTAGATTATTTGAGTCTCCCACTTCTTCAAACCCCCTTAGTAGAGCTTTGAGGTGAACTTATTCATACCAGTCCCCTTCTCTCAAATGTGCTAAATTTCAGATTAGTGAATAAATTTGGATCTCCTTTTCCAAGATTTGTCTTAATTTAGTCCATAATAATTTATTTAAACTTCTTCATCAGTAGACCTGGTGCTTTTGCAGACGAAGGGAACAAGTGACATAAACAAAAGAAAGATTTCTGTCCTGAAGTCCTTACAGTCACTATGCTTTAACATGGGGAGGGCGAGAGGTTAGAATTAATATGAGCAAATACAACTAACATGTACATAGACTTTGTTTTAGTTGATGAGGGTACTTAGCATTTATAGACAATGTTCACAGAGGTAGCTATATTACTGTTGCAGCAAAACAAAAGAATCTTGTAGACTCTTGAAGGCTTACAAATGTATTATGGTATAATATTTCTGGTCCACGAAAGATTATGCCACAATAAATTTGCTAGCCTTTAAGGCTAACAAAGGAATTATCTGATCCATAATCCCTGACCACTGGCCATGCTGATGTGGATGGAGTCCAACATCTGGAGGGTCACATGTTCTTCATGTTTCAGTGTGTTTCAAGGCTTCTTGTAGTATTTACAAGTTCATAAGTGCTTTGTGTTCTTATTTGATGAGTACTGTCTCCATATACCAGCAAACAACTGAAATGACATTTGAATAATTTTAAAATACAGCACCTAAAATAAAACACAACAAATATATTCCTTGTGGTTTCAACAGCCAGTAAAACAGTAAATTCAAGCAGGCTTCAATAGTAACACCCAGCAGATATTTGTTGCATGGAAGCATAACCATATTTACTTTGAAGTAAATTCTGTTGCGGAAAATGCAGTTTAAGTAAAGGTAAAGGGACCCCTGACCATTAGGTCCAGTCGTGACTGACTCTGGGGTTGCGGCACTCATCTCACTTTACTGGCCGAGGGAGCTGGCGTACAGCTTCCGGGTCATGTGGCCAGCATGACTAAACCGCTTCTGGCGAACCAGAGCAGGGCACGGAAGCGCCATTTACCTTCCCGCCAGAGCAGTACCTATTTATCTACTTGCACTTTGATGTGCTTTCGAACTGCTAGGTTGGCAGGAGCAGGGACTGAGCAACGGGAGGTCACCCCGTCACGGAGATTCGAACCGCCGACCTTCTGATCGGCAAGTCCTAGGCTCTGTGGTTTAACCCATAGTGCCACCCGCGTCCCTCAAAATGCAGTTTACTTACTAGTAAATGTTCTTAAAATTGCAGCATTGGTTTTCGAGTAGCGTACAAATAATTTTATGTTTGAACTATAATTGTGAATCTTTGCTAAGCAAAATTAAGGCTATGCAGTCTTCATCACTGGGTCCTGTTTGGGCTGCATGTCCTTTAAGTGTCAGAGTTCTTTGTCTAAAATGTTGCTCATTTGCTAGTCTGGTATTCCATTGTTTTCTTCCATTTTCTTCTTCACGATGTTACTGTAGTTATATTAAATGAGCTCAGTCAGCTGAAAGGCACTCTGCCCAGGGGAGCATGAATGCAACTGCAGTGCATTCTGGCATGTATTTTTGTTCCGTGAACTAACAGCAAAATTGAGAGCCAGATCTTTGGAGTCCCATTTTAAATGAGTAGTGTTTGTGCAGAAAGTATCCAAAGACTGCAAATGACCTGAGACCTGTGAGCAGACTTCCATTCACATACTGGGGATTTCCCACGAGTTCTTGGCATCTCCTGAAAAGCCACTCTTGTGGGTTAGTCATATTCATTTAATTGGGTCTAATCAGAGTAGGTCTAGTTTTGAATACCACCCTTAACTTTGATCGCTAATTGTCTAGTGATGCCCCCACATCGGATAGGCATGTTTTTAAAAACTCGCTGGGAACAATCATTTTGACTGGTGTTTTTCTGAGAGCTGGCATGTACAGAAAAAGTTACGAATTGTAGATGGAGTCCTGCAAATGTTGGTGGAGATTTTTTTCATGTGTCCTCCTTTTCCTTTTTTTAGGCTGTTGAAAATCTCTGCTCCTATAAGATTTCTGCAAATTTGTACAAGCAGTTAAGACAGATTTGTGAAGACCATATCAAAGCACAGATCCATCAGTTCAGAGAATATCCTTTTTGTGTAGTAAGTCTGTTTGTGGACTTCATTTTTATAATGCCTGAAATCCAGTTCTTCTGTGTTTCCCTCTGAGCATCTTCCCTGTCAAACTTCAGGGTGGATATTTACATCCTTGGAGTCTTAAAAATCAGTTTGGTGTCTAGAATAGAGTCTTTCGAAACAATAAGTACTGGGAAGTAGGTGAGATTTGGTCTCATATCCTCTGAGGCTGTGTATATGCTTATGATATTACTAGATCACAATGCTTTGAATATGGGTATTATCAAATGTGGACACCTAACTTGAAAGATAAGGTAAGTTCTTTCATAATTTTAAAGCTATTGAGTTCAATGGAATTGTGTCATCACAAGTGTTTGATTAACATAGTGGCCCATTAAATTAGAATGGTGGTCTCTTGGCCTTCAGCTGATTTTAAATAAACATTTTTTTCATGATCACATCCTAGCCTAAAAACAAAGGCTTTAAAATTGGGCTGGCAGTTTCTTTTGTTTCTATTGAGTTTTCCAGCGATGACGCAGAAGAACAATGTCATCAGGCATTGGTGTTGTCCCAGTTGTTGTGTTAAATTTCTTAACTCCTTCATCATGGATTCATTGGACAGTGTTCTTTTTCTCAAGAAAATAGACAAATGTTGGCAAGACCACTGCAGACAAATGGTAAGGCTTGTTTTCCTTCCAAATAATACTTTTGTGAACTTGGATCCCAGATGGTTTCCCCCCACGAACACCTGCAACTTCCTGAAAACTGCTTTGCCAGTTGGAACAGGAACCATCTTGAGTAGCTTTCCAGGGGTCACAGATAGATGTGGAGGCAGGGGAGATCATTAGCCGTGCAGAGAGAGAAGTGCTTTCTGCTCACAGATATTTAGGCAAATAGAACTTTTTGTTTTATACCAATATTAGAAAATGATGCAAGCAATTATATATTTAGGACCTATTTTTGTTGTATTGCTTTTGTGTCCTGCCATCTAGGCATTCAGTTCTCAACTCTTGGCGACAGTTTCTGTTACTTCGAATCTGGTACATTAAGCTGCATAATTTTTAGGGGTCCCTTAGGAAGGCAACCCTTTTTGCATTGCGCCTCAGTAATTTTAAAAGGGCAGCGCCATAAAACCTGCTTAAAGAAGTATTTCATCAGAATATTATATGAAGAATTAGATTAAAATGTGCCCTCACTTCAGTCTCTGGAGGGAATGAAGTTTCCCCAGGTGACAGGAAGTGCAGCAGCTTTTCAGTGTCTCTTACCCTGTCCTGGTTGTGGAAACCTGCACATTAATGGGGCAAGTAAGAGGATGTGCACCATTCATCTTAAGGAACATGGTAAAGCAAGAGGGAGGAGTCGGTCAGTTCATATGTTTGACTTTCTAAAGTTGCAGTCAATAAGGCATATTTGGAAGCAAGGCCTGTTAAAATTGGTGGCCTTTCCAACCAAGTAATCATGTTTAGGATCAGGGCACAAGAATGATCTTGCTTTATGTCAAAATGTTTATGGCTTGATTTTTCCCCCCTCCCCCTTACAGATAATGATTAGAAGTATCTTTTTGTTCCTGGATCGAACATACGTTCTTCAAAATTCAATGCTGCCATCAATTTGGTGAGAATGAAAAGAGATGTATTGATTTTAGACTTCCAAATGCTTTGTCAAAAATATAGATTCAGTTTTTCTTTCCTTCCATTGTGATTGAGAGTCACAGTGAACTGACTGTGAATAGAGAATCTTTGTAGCATGGCTGGTATATATGTTTTCTTTGCTATCCTGACCACCCATATTTTCACAAGGGGTGTGTGTGGCAGTTTAAAGCTAAAGTTAAGCCAAACCATGTTCATATTTGGAAAGTATCATCTAGCTCCAGAACGGTGAACGAGGTCACTGTGCATATTGTTTGGATACCAAGAATGGCAGCAGTGCTACATGTTGGGAACAATTGAGCCATCAGGAACCAGCTTGGCAAAAGGGTCTTGTGTCTTCTGGCACCGTGTTCAAACATTACAATAAGCCGTACACAAGCCATTTATGCCTGCGTCTTGCCTCTCCACCAGCACTGTGGAGAAACAAAGAACAATTAGCATTGTTTCTTTTGTTCCTGGTTTTTCAATCACTGTTTGCGTGAGCACAACAATTCCTGGTTCAGGTATAATGCCAAGCAGGTGTTATCATGGTTTGTTTCCTCTGCACGCTCACAGTGAGAAGCAAAACAATCCAGGTTGACGCATTCATGGTAAACCATTAATTATGCTTTACTATGAAACGGGCCAGTGGCAAAAGCAAATAGCAATTTAGTCTTGAAATTTTAAAACAGGTGATGCAAAAGTAGAATGCTGCTAGCCTGGAACAATTGACTGCTTGTTTTTGTTTTTAACCATGTAGTTAAGCATGCTTAACAAAATTCAGACCTTTGGGTTATGCCCTCCAGAGCTCTACTCATTGTCTGTGTACTTATTTAAAATCTCCTCAGTGACTTTTACAGGAACAAAATGTGTCAGAGTTTGGTTTAGAGCCTTGTGTTCCCAGTGCAGTATCAGTGTTATAAGTGGTGCACATTAGATTGGACCTCAATTTATCATACCGTTTATAGAAGGACTCCTTTCGTGAAAGGAGCTATAAGTTTTTTTCCAACCTATTTATTGCTTGTATTAAACTTGCTACTAGTATTAAATTCTGGAAGCACTCCTTTTGTTTTCTCCCCCAGCCAACTGCCTGTTTTTAATCCTTTAAATCCCATTCTCAACTTAACTCTGGAAGAGTTCCTAGTATGTATGTATTTATCCAAATTTCAGGTTATATGAGTAGGTATATCCAATTCATATGAATACATGCCTCTTAAATGCATTTACACACATTTTTTGGTCCTTGGAAAAATGTACAGGTAAAATGGGCCCATTCCACCCTTGGGGTAAGAGCTTGCTATGGACATTTACACAGATCACTTAAGGCCTGGTCAACTACTAGTTTCTGAACCCTTTATGAGAATCTGGCTTGCTGGGTTAGGTCATATATGCATGAAAGAGCCAAGGACTCACTTTCTCTTGTGCTGTATTCAGAAAGTAATACCTGATCAGGCCTGTAGATTACTTCTGCAGTTGAGCACTTAGACAAAATAAATGTAGAACAAAGCTGCCTCTCTGTGTTGGTCTCTGCTTCCTTATAATGATTTATTCGTTTCCAGGGATATGGGGCTAGAATTGTTTAGGACTCATATAATTAGTGATCAGAAGGTCCAAAACAAGACCATTGATGGCATCCTTCTGTTGGTTGAGCGAGAGAGGAGCGGCGAGGCTATTGACAGGAGCCTTCTTCGCAGCCTTCTCAGCATGCTTTCAGATCTTCAGGTAAGCAAGGGATGCCCCATCACATTGAACCTGTACTTGTTGTGTTGTGTTGTAAACTGCCCTGTGATCTTCTCATGATGGGTGGTATATAAATTTAATTAATAAATAAATTGAATGAATGAATGAATGAATGAATAATGTCAGAGTAAGCTGTGAGAGCATCCTAAGCAAATGATCCATTTCTGTTTTCCACAGATTTATCAGGATTCTTTTGAACATAGATTCTTAGAAGAAACAAATCGCCTATATGCAGCGGAAGGACAGAGGCTTATGCAAGAAAGAGAGGTATTTTATTATCTTATTGCTCATGAGCACCATGGGGACATTAACCTCCTGGTTAATGAGGGCAGAACAGTAGCTCCCAAGACTTGCTTTGCTGTGCTGACACGGGCTACAATTAAGTATTTCAGCAATAATACGACAAGATATAATAATGCCCCTCCAATTTGTTTCTCAGACATTTTCCCCCCAATAAAGGATATACCATTCTCACCTTATTTAACTTTTCTCCATAATTTATTCAACCTGTCAGGTTCCAGAGTACCTCCATCATGTCAACAAACGCTTGGAAGAAGAAGCAGACAGGATTATCACCTACTTGGATCAAAGCACTCAGTAAGTGTGTGGACTCCCTCAACCTGGTGTGTTAAACATGTTAAAAATGACCTCCTGGTTTCAGCATTTCTTTTTGCCAAAGTGTGGTTTAATTTCCTAGACATAAAGAATAATGTCTAGCAAGGCCACACTCACATCAGTTGTCAGAAATTACATAGTTTCCAGAAGAAAAGACAAGCGTTGACACCATTAAAACCATGAAAAACTTAAACAAGTTCTGGGAATAAATTGTCAAAGATGAGAGTTGTAGCTCATCAACATCGAGAGGGCATTGCATTGGCTACCTCTGCTCTAGATGATTTATCTGCTTTATATAAAAGACAGGAGAGACCAGAAGCAGTTTTTTTATACACACACACCCCACCAATCTGGACCATAAACACATTGTTAACAAGTAATTGAAATGTTATTGTTTGAAGCATCTAGGTGTTCCAGTTGGGTTGAAAATGGTTAACTGGTAAGCAAAAAGAATGTAATTCTAAACACTTTTTCCTATAGGAAACCACTAATTGCTACTGTAGAAAAGCAGCTGCTAGGTGAACATTTAACAGCCATTCTACAGAAAGGTAACCTATCTTCATTAATATAAATCTTTCTTCTTACTGCTTCTTCAGGGCTTTCAGTTCCCTATACTAAACAGAAACGACCCATTCAGATTCTAAAGTCCCTCTTGCCCACCCAGTTCATGAAATAGCACTGAACAGTATACGAAACGGTATACATCCAGGAATTGCAAGCAGTGGCGTAAGCAAGGCCAGGTGGTACCCAGTGTGGAATTTTTTTTGTCAAACACCCCCCCCCCATTTGAAATTATTAAAAGGAAAGATACTTACACAAGTGTTATTTTCTGGTTTATTTACTTAACATTGTGAGCATAAGCACCTAAAATGTTTTTTCCCTAACTTTGTCTCAGAGACTGTATTTTTAATCTCTTTTCAACCATCAAGGCATTCTTAAGTGTTGCCTGCTTCCCACGCCTACCATCCATATCTACTCTGTGTCTCCTGAGTTTTTTTCATGTTAGTCTCATCCATTTTTCCTAATTTCCTCCCTTCCTTGCTTCAAGACATTCAATTCTTCTGTTATCAATGGTTCTATCTTAGTAGTCAGTTCTGACACTATTTCAATATTTTTATCCATTTGGGCTCGAATCTTGTCTGCTAAATTATCCCAAATTTCCTTCATCTCTTTAATCAATTCTTTTTTCCACACAGAGAAAAGTCCCCTCAATTCCAAGCAAACCTTGTTCCTTGATATGTTTTTAAATACTCGAAATACTCAGGACCGTGTGGAATTCACATAATTTACTCTGCCTTCCCTGGTTCTCAAAACAGTCAGTTTTACAACAGTACCTTATCACTTTGTCAAGGCTGCTTTCCCAGGAAACACCACTTCCTGTACTTTCCTGTACTCCAGTCTGTTCCAAACTTTAAAATTCCAATTTATCTGTAAGAATTCTTTGAAAACAAACTCAATCTTCTTTAAACCACTCCAGCCAAGGTGTATTCACAATCCAGTTATAAATCCAGTTGAAGGTAATAAAGAATGGGTTTCAGTTAATTTATTTTTTTTATAATAATTTTTATTAAATTTTTCCTTTTACAAATTCATCATCACAACAATGTTCACAAATTTCCAGTTTTTGTACTTCCACCAGCTGCTCCACCAATCATCCATATTTTCTATTTTTACGCATTTTCTATATTTAATATTGCCAATTAATATTATCCTTTCATTTCTATTTCTTTTTTACAATACATCTTTAACTATCACAAAGCCTCTTTAAATCCCACTAGCGTTGTCTGTTCATCACATATGCTGGGTTTCAGTTAATTTTTAGTCTGAATGTCACATCAACAGGTAAATATACCATTGATGCTTGCCTTGAGGCCTGCCCCCCGCTGCTGGCGACATTGGGCTCCCCATCCCTACTGGACCAACGCTAGTGTCCCCAGAAGTGGAGAGCAGGGCACACAGGAGGAGCAGGCAGTGGCACCCCCAGGCAGGGCTCTGTGGCATCCCTGCTGTGTCCGCTCTATCGCAGGGGCCCATCCCAGCACGTGTTCAGGCAGGGAGAGCAGGGCCTGGCTATGGAGGTGCGAAGGGGATGCAATACAACTCAACCCCGCTCAGTTCCTAGCCATACGAGGCCGGGGCATGGCCAGGGAGAGCAGGCCTGGCCGACAGCGCCTGATGCAACTCAGTCTCAACTCCACTTGGTTCCTCGAGGTAATTGCATGTGCGCCCTTCGCCTCAAGTACAAATTCAGAGATGAGTTCAGCCAGCATTTTGTCACCCGCCCCCCTCCTGATGGCACCCAGGGCAGACTGCATTCACCACACACCCCTTGCTACGCCCCTGCTTGCAAGTCCTGTCCTCATTGCAGGTAAGGAGCCACTGTAGTGCCTTCAGATGTGTTTCAGAATGAAAACATAATATTCCTAGGAACAGAAGAAGAGAAAGTTTGGGTATAGGTTGTCCGATAAGATTTGTCAACCCTATATAGCATTAAGAGTTTCAAGGCAATATGGATGTCAACTTTCAGTGGAAGACAAGGGATAGGTGAGATAAACTAAATGTTTTGCTTTCTTGCCTTTTAAAATGGTCATTATGCTTAAGACACCATGCTTTTCAAAGAGAATGAAATCTGCTTTTCCTGAAGGGCAGTTAACATAGGATTACCAGAGAGCCTGTAACCCATATTGGTGGGAGTTGGGTGCATGAGATACGGACAGAAGCATTGTCCACGAGATTCTAGAGCAACATCCAGGAATGCTGCCATTATTGTGCCAAAGCTGATGGAGGGAAAGGGGGTGTTTTTAAAATCACATTTTGCTTACTCTTATGGGGTGTGTGAAAGCACTGAAAAGGCTCCCTCTAGCTGTACAGAATGGAAGTGTTTGTTTTGCTTTATCCCATCCTTTATCCTAGGAGTTTGTGAAGGTGTACATTGTTATTCTCCTTGCCACCATTTTTTCAATGTTATCCCATTTTAATGATAAAAAACCCATTCTTCACTAGAAATCATGTGGCAGGAGCAGCAGCCTCAGCAATAGATTTAAGACCTTCACTTCTGAAAACTGTCTCATCCAATGTGGTTTCTCAATGTGTTGTCTCACTTTCAGTCTTCTCCCACCTTTTAGACCTGTAGTTTCTTAAATATTCTCAGTTGCATTTGTTTCATTTGGAGTAATTAGTAACACATTTTTATCTTGCAGGTTTAAATCACCTTTTGGATGAAAATCGAATTCAGGATTTGTCTCTATTGTATCAGTTGTTCAGTAGGGTGAAAAATGGAGTGCAAGCTCTCTTGCAGCAATGGATTGAATATATAAAGGTATCAATATGTGACTTATTTCGAAAAGTTAACTTGGAGGAGCAAGTCTTAAATTTATTGAGGTGGGGAAAGATGTCTGCAAAATCTTGGTTTATAAGCCATATATGACAAATCATGTGGCTAAGCTGTCGCCATAGTTTTCTAAAATATAGGCTGAACAAGTTTGCATCAACATTGTTGTGAGCACAGTGGGGAGCCATCATCTCTATTGGATCCATTTCCTTCCCTTTCTTGACTTAACATTCTGAAAATCTTCATGGGTTAACATAAAGCTTCCCTGGCTGACTTTGTACCAGCTTCATTGAGTTGTTGTGGTAATTAAATGGGGGTGTAGGAACCATGTACACCACCTTGAGCTCCTTGAATAAAGGGCAGGGTATAATGAAATAAGCAATAAATTGATTAGTGCATACTGCTTTTGTGTAAAGCATGCAATGTGTGTCCTTACGCACTGGATCTTGTTCGAACTATATGTGGCATCCAGCACAAGTGTGTGATAAATAACTTTCCTCCTTCGCAGGCATTCGGCAGCACCATAGTAATCAATCCAGAAAAAGACAAAACCATGGTACAAGAGCTACTAGACTTCAAGGATAAAGTTGATCATATAATTGACATTTGCTTTTTGAAGAACGAGAAGTTTGTTAATGCCATGAAAGAAGCCTTTGAGACCTTCATCAACAAAAGACCAAATAAACCAGCTGAGCTTATAGGTGGTAGTTCTTCTTCTTGTTGTTATTTCAACTTATTAAGACTCCTACTAATAATAGTCTCAAGATGGTAGTGGAAAGCTCAGTGAAGATGCTGAACCATGTAAAAAAGATGAATTGCATGTTAGTAATCATTAGGCATCCAAAACAAAGCTGCTGCTAATACTGTAGTGCCGTTACACAAATATATGGAGCAACCACACTTGGGATGCCCTGTACAATTCTCATTCCCTTGCCTCAAAAAGGATATTGTGAAACCGGAAAGGGTTCAGAAAAGGGTGACCAAGATGATCAAGGGGATAAAGTAACTCCCCTTTGAGAAAAGATTACAAGATTTGGGGCTCTTTAGTTTGGAGAAAAGGCAAGTGATAGAAGACAGCAACCAACTTGGACAGCAACTCCAGCACTCCTGAAAACATTCATATAATCACAGCTGGCACAATTATAGTCTAGTGAAATACCTATTATAGCTAGCAGATACCTTGTGCAAGGTTGTATTTCTGAGTTTGGTTCTCGGTCAGTCTAGTTCCTCTGATGGAGCTTTGCAGCCCCTTGGCTGTGAGAGGGAATAAGAGGGCTGACTTCCAATCAGACCTGATATTTAAGAATTGGTCATACAGTCATACCTCGGGTTAAAGTAGTTCCAGGTTGAGCGTTTTCGGGTTGCATTCCGCGGTGACCTGGAAGTAACGGAACGGGCTAATTCTGGGTTTCGCCGCTCATGCATGCGCAGACAACCCACGCAGACGCGGGTTGCATTCTGCTCAGGATGTAAACGGGGCTCTGGAACGGATCCTGTTTGCATCCAGAGGTGCCACTGTACTTAGGAGCAGCAAGGTAGGCTGGAGAAGATGGTGGTTTTGAATGCTCAGAGTTTTTAGTTCCCTTTTGCTTTCCACAGTGATGTCACATTTGGTAGATGCTAAGGCTGTTGCTGGCATGACACTTCTTTTCTGTTAGAACTGACAATGAGCCAGTAGAGGTTATAGAACACTAGCCTAGTCAAGAATAAACTAAGACTTGATTTAGGAGTTCCTACTCAGATCTATCACTTCCTTTTTGGTTTTGTGTTTCTAGCCTAGTCAAGAATAAACTAAGACTTGATTTAGGAGTTCCTACTCAGATCTATCTCTTCCTTTTTGGTTTTGTGTTTCTTCAGCTAAGTATGTGGATTCAAAGCTTCGTGCAGGTAACAAAGAGGCTACTGATGAAGAGCTCGAAAAGATGTTGGATAAAATTATGATTATATTTAGGTTTATTTATGGTAAGACCTGGTCTTCTTCTTTACATTAGGCACCCTTGCATATCAGCAAAAAATATAGGCCCAATAATGCAGACTGAGTAAGACTTAATGAATGAGAATAAGACTGTTATTCTCCCAGCTTGTTTTGGGGTTTAGGTCTGCAGGAATCAGAGTTAATTAAATACTCAAGATTGCATAACTCAGGTTCATTGCCTTAACACACAGGAACTACGCACATCAATTTTTAAAAATGAATCTGTAAACTATTTGTGTTGTTAAATTTGGTGGGTCGGAATGCATAGATAGCAACTGGTTCTAGCATAGAGCCACCCTGAGGAAATAATAAGGTTGGGTCAAACCTTCCACTGAATCTCTCTGCCATCTCAAAATAATCTATCAAGCCCCTAGACCTGTTTGGAATGAGGGGAGCTTCAGGGTTCCCCTCTGGAGAACATGTACTTGGAAAGGAGCTTTAAATCTGCTTCTCTTCTACAGGAAAAGATGTTTTTGAGGCCTTTTACAAAAAAGATTTAGCAAAGCGGCTATTAGTCGGCAAAAGTGCATCAGTTGATGCTGAAAAATCTATGCTTTCCAAGCTCAAACATGGTAAGGTTTTTTTGTTTTATCCTCTGCTAATTTCTTTTGTGTATACTTTCCATAGGAAATCCCCAATGTATGTTTTTGTACAATAAGTCACTTGAGTATTCTTTAGCTGTTGTAATGTGCATACCTTTTTCCTGCACAGAGCGTATTCCTGTACAGTGGTACCTCAGGTTAAGTACTTTATTTGTTCCGGAGGTCTGTTCTTAACCTGAAACTGTTCTTAACCTGAAGTACCACTTTAGCTAACGGGGCATTGCGCTGCCGCCACGCCCCTGGAGCACAATTTCTGTTCTCATCCTGAAGCAAAGTTCATAACCCGAGGTACTATTTCTGGGTTACCGGGGTTTGTAACCTGAAGTGTATATAACCTGAACCGTATGTAACCCGAGGTACCACTGTATAGAAAAACAATGTCATGTGTGAAGGATTCCTGAAAGACAGTGTCACTACTGCTTTACTAGGACAGAGTAGTGAGGGAACACCAGCAGAACCAATCTGCAGCAGTGGCCACCAAACCAGCCACTCCTGAGCAGCACTGCAATACTGCCCTAATCTTCAACTTGAACTGAAACAGAAAATATATCTCTGCCCTCTTGTTAATGATGCGCTCTTAGTCACTTGTTGACAGTGACAAAATTCCTAACTGCAACTTCAATACACAACTGTCCTTTTGTAGAATGTGGAGCTGCTTTCACCAGTAAACTTGAAGGAATGTTTAAAGACATGGAGCTTTCTAAAGACATCATGATACAGTTTAAGCAGGTATGGGTACAAAGTGGCCATCCTTATTTCATCATTATCCGCTTGTGTTCAGTTACATCTGAAAAGGACATTGCAAGGATTCCCTCTTGCTTTGCTTTCTCACAACACGCATACCTGCCTCTCATAGAATTGTAGAGATGGAAGGCGCCACAAGGGTCATCTAGTCCAACTCCCCTTCAATCCAGGAATCTTTTGCCCAGTGTGGGACTTGAACGCACAATCCTGGGATTAAGAGTCTCATGCTCTACCAACTGAACTACTCATACTTTAGTTCCATCAACACATTTTGGCTTCTGCATGCCAAATTTGTAATGCTGTTAAGGATTTTTGTTTTTTGTGGGAGCCAGTATGATGTAGCAGTAGATAAGGAAATTCAGCTTGAAAAATCTGGGTTTCAATTTCATGAAATTTACAGGGTGACCTGTGCCCAGTTTCCATCTCCCTGTTAGTTTCAAGGTGATTGAGTGGGGAGGTGGGAGTTGATTTCTGCCCCTCTGAGCTTGGAGAAAGGATAGGATCTAAATATGGAGTGGGTGAATGGCTAATAATGCCTGTAGCTTGTTTGTAGTTCTGTATGGCAATTCTGTCCATTTGATTCTGTTGTAGTATATGCAAAATCAGAATGTACCTGGTAACATTGAACTCACCGTGAACATCTTGACTATGGGTTATTGGCCAACCTATGTGCCTATGGAGGTGCACTTGCCACCAGAGGTAAGATAGCTGAACAACACTTCCAAAATGAAATAAATTTACTGCCCTTCTTTGATGCTGATGACTATAAACTACTGATTAAAATTAAACATTAGTTACCTAATAATTAGAAAGCTGGAAGATGGCCAAGAAACTCCTGAGATTGCATCAAGCTTTAGATTGGATATTTTGAGGGGTAATTATTTAAATTAAATAGGTTAAGTAAGTAATTTGGGAGCCTCTCCCTTTGTAGCAGCAAAAATAAATATACAAAACTTCGGGAAGAGTTGAAGCTTCTTGCACTTTTTTTAAAAAGTATATTTAAACAATTTGGGATAGAGGTGACTTTATTAAATAATTCTCTTAAGAAGCTGTGGCACAATAAAGATTTACTTAGTTGAAACTAGCAGTCCTTAATTGAAGATTAGAAACTAATTCTAATCTTAAACCCTTTTGGTTGTAAAATGCTGGTATTAAAATGACTTGAGTATAAAGTTTCATGGTACAAATATAATAGTGATAGAGCCTTTTCAGATAAGCAGTCAAAAAGTAGAGGGGGGGGGAGGGCAGAAATAAGGAAATAGTAGTTCATCATTTCAACTTTAAGCTCATGTTTCTCTTCTCTTCAGATGGTGAAACTGCAAGAGATATTCAAGACATTTTACCTGGGAAAGCACAGTGGCAGAAAACTTCAGTGGCAATCAACATTAGGACACTGTGTACTCAAAGCAGAATTTAAAGAGGTAATGTTTTCTTACCAGTATAGTGTTAATCACTCATTGAAGTCATTTAGTAAATGTGGAATGTAACAGGTCTTTTTAAGTGATCAATCCCATTTTTAAAAATTGGTTTCTGGCTTTTGTTCAGCTTTATTGAACCATTTCTGCCTTATTTCATTTAATGTGCTTTCGTTTCTTCATCAGTTCTGCCACCAACATCCTGTGCCATCATTGGATGAAATGCCCATCTTTTGGTGAATACCCACAAGAACAAGGCTTTCCATGATCCATCAAAAGTATTCAATTAGGGTCATTTCCCCCCAAATATAAATATAAATATATTTGTGGGGGGTTGAACCCTGGATGAGCATAGACTTGTATTGGTTTCCAAGTTGTAAAAGGACTTTATAGGTTGAAACCAGCACTTTGAATTAAGCCTGGAAACGGGGAAACATTAGGAAGACAGAATAGCTGGAGAATCGGGAAAACTGTCCTAACGAGGGTTTGCTCGGTATAGATTTCAGCATTGTTAATTCAGACTGTCTGCAATTTCACAACCACATTCATAGCCAATCCTAAACTGGTCTAAGTGTTTCAGATACATAGTTAAGGAAGGCAAACCATAGTTACACATTATGTCTTCATAGGACATTAAGTACTCTGCTCTAAAGACAACACAGTTGTCATGTGGATAATATTTCCTTTTCTGCAGAATGGATGTTATTTCTGCAAGCTGTAGGACTTCCCTCTGCATGCATATAGAACTATCATTAAACAAATTTCTTAAGTTTTCTAAGGAAATGCAGAAATGTTTTTATCATTCTTTTTTTCTGACAGGGGAAAAAGGAGCTGCAGGTTTCGTTATTCCAGACTTTAGTGCTGCTTATGTTTAACGAAGGTGAAGAATTCAGTTTAGAGGAGATAAAACAAGCTACTGGAATAGGTTAGTATTGGATGCTCCTTGTTGTTTCTGAGTACTAGTGACTAAAAAACTAAACCATCTCCTTTCTGTTCTAGAGGATGGAGAGCTCCGACGAACCCTCCAGTCACTAGCCTGTGGCAAGGCCAGAGTGCTAACAAAAAGCCCCAAAGGCAAAGATGTGGAAGATGGTGACAAATTTACCTGCAATGATGACTTCAGGCATAAGCTATTCAGGATAAAAATCAATCAGATCCAGATGAAAGAAACGGTACCTATTTTCCCCCACCCCCTTCAGATTACTGTCATATGTTTTCTGGTCGCCTGATCAGTGGCCTAAATCACCCAGAAGCAGATCAGTGGCAGCTATGTTGACTCCAGCTTTCCATTTATGCTGCTGGAGTCATCAGGAGCTATTTGATATGCCAGAGGGAGGGGTTACACAAACTTCTTTTTTCTGAGCTTGGGACATCAAGACACTTGCTCTTGACTCATTGCAAACAAAAGCTGTCTTTTACATTAAATTAATTTTCATTTTCCTAGTGTTTGGCAAAGCATCTATTGACATTGCATGCTTACTGGTTGAATTATTCATGGCCATCAGTTCCTTGCTGGATTAGCAAGCTATAGCTTGCTAGCTATAGCTTATTCTTATAATAAACAGTAGCACCTCGGCTTACATTACCCTCAGCTAACGTAAACTTGAGGTTGCGAAAGCGGCAAACCTGGAAGTGTTTCTCACACGCGTAGAAGTGGTTTGCCGCCACGCATGTGCAGAAGAGGTCCCTCCAGCTGCGGAAACCTCTGGGTCTGACCAGAGTTCTGGAACGGATCCCGTCCGCAACCAGAGGTACCACTGTACTGGTTTATTTCCATTTCCTTCCTGCCGCTAAACGTCCACTAAAAGATGACCAGGAAGAGGGTGGAAATCATGTTTCATTGCAAATGTTTAAATCAGAGCTTCCTCTGAGTCACCAGGTCTTACACCCCACACAGTTTTTCAGTTGCTGTTGGTGTTACAAAATGTGCATCCTTCTCATTGACACCGCCCGCGCCCCAGCAAAAAGACTTAATATTTATTTAATGTTTTCTTAAAAAATCACTTTCCATGCAGCTTCACCATTTAAAAACGAAAACAAACAGGACAGTTGTTTTTTTAAAAGATTTAAAAGTCATAAAACACTAAAACTTCATTTGAATCAATGTAGCGGTAGTCACCAGTTTGGATGGCTTTAAAGAGGGGTTAGACAAATCAGTGGAGGAATAGGTTATCAATGACTACTAGTAATGATGGCCAAGTGCTTGTTCCAGTATTGTAGAGAGGATACCACTGAACACCAGATGTTGGACAATGAACGGCCAAGGGCTGTTGTGCTCATACCCTGCTATAAGCTTCTCAGTGGTGTCCAGTTCACCACTGCAAGAACAGATTGCTGGATCAGCTAGACCTTGGGTATGATCTAGCAGGACTCCTGTTTATTCTTAGCCAGATGTACAATAATCAGCCTTTAAATACTATTGCAAAGGCCTGAACAATGCTTAAAATGCAGGATAGTAGGCGTATACAGTTATGGGAAAGGTATTTCAAAGGCAGGATTCTCCTCCTGAGAGATCCTAAATATTAGCCATTGCTTGCCTGCCTGACTAATTAAATACTTAACTTGATGAACAGAGATGGTTTGTGTAGAAGCAGGTAACTTAGAATACAAAGATATATTTAGGATATTCAGGGTTAGGGGGGTGGCCTTTCTTATCGGAAGTAGTACCTCGTGGAACACCAATGTAATTTCATCCACCTATCCCAAATTAATGGCTGATTTAAATTAATCCATTCACTTTAGAGTTGACATAATTTAAAAAGTTTTTCCATTTCTGATATGCTTCCCCCCCCCCAATGTCCTGCTCCTGCAGGTCGAAGAACAAGCAAGCACTACAGAGAGAGTCTTTCAGGATCGTCAGTACCAAATTGATGCTGCAATTGTGAGAATCATGAAAATGCGCAAGACGTTGAGCCACAATCTGCTCGTGTCTGAAGTATACAACCAGCTTAAATTCCCAGTAAAGGTAGAGTATGAGTGTTCTTGCTTAAACTATTGGCATCAAAATTAGTCCTGCAAATTCTGTGCTTGTTACAGAACTTTCAAGATAAAAATAGTTTTGTTTTTGAGAATGTCCAGTGTAGCAAAAAGGGATGTGGGTGGCGCTGTGGGTTAAACCACAGAGCCTAGGGCTTGCCAATCAGAAGGTCGGCGGTTCGAATCCCCGCGACGGGGTGAGCTCCCGTTGCTGGATCCCTGCTCCTGCCAACCTAGCAGTTCGAAAGCACAAAGTGCAAGTAGATAAATAGGTACCGCTCCAGTGGGAAGGTAAACGGCGTTTCCATGCGCTGCTCTGGTTCGCCAGAAGCGGCTTAGTCATGCGGGCCACATGACCTGGAAGCTGTACGCCCGCTCCCTTTGCCAATAAAGCGAGATGAGCGCAGCAACCCCAGAGTCGTCCGCGACTGGACCTAATGGTCAGAGGTCCCTTTACCTTTACCTTTAGTATAGCAAAACCAAAAGATTTAGTCAGCAAATGATAAAGAATTCCAATATAGGATAAGTTAGGAAGGCTGTGAGCTTTCAACGCTCAGAACATATGCCTATATGCTATGTGTTGTTAGAATAGGAAGATTTTGTAGATGCAGTAAAGTGCATGTCCAAAGTCCACCTGTGTTGTGAATCTTAATTTCTTTCTGTTTATAAACCTTTGCACCCATGTGAAGGAATTGAATTAGTACACTAATATGTAAAAACTGAATGATCATTATATACATATTTTAATACTACCATGATTAAAAAATGGTTGCTGACTTCCTGAATTGCTTTCACAGCCCGCGGACCTTAAGAAGAGAATAGAGTCGTTGATTGACAGAGACTACATGGAAAGAGACAAGGAGAACCCGAACCAGTACAACTACATTGCATAAACACACAATGGGCCTTTCTTTCTTTCCTTTTCTGCACACTTGATGTTCTACTTGGTTGCTGATGGATAAGCAAACCTGTTGATCCCAT
Source organism: Podarcis filfolensis (assembly GCF_964270895.1). NCBI lineage: Eukaryota > Metazoa > Chordata > Lepidosauria > Squamata > Lacertidae > Podarcis > Podarcis filfolensis. The sequence goes on along the minus strand of NC_139617.1, from coordinate 10,897,158 downwards.
TAAATTAACTTTTTCTACTACCAGTGGCTGAATGGAAGCAACACAAGGGGTGGGGTGGGGGTATAGTAGAGTGGGCATTTCAATTGATTTTCACATGCCCATTTTGGTATTTACATTTTCAGAAGAATGCTGTTGAACTCTTCGCATGATATTCAGTATGGTGTGCAGAAAACTGTATGGAAGTATCTGGTCTTTGTGGTTCCATTGGGTCCTTGGTCTAAAGGGAAGCCCTTTTTAAGGGTTTGATAATAAACAGCCAAAGTATTGATTTCACTATCACTCTGAATAACAAAGGCCAATCTCACGTTCACCCAAGTTTTTATTTCTTTGGAAATAAAATTACACTCCTCTGAATGCACTTGTAAGGCTGATACTGTTCGTTGTTGTGGCACCCCATGCTTGGATTTGTGCAACCTTGAAAGTGCAGGGGTTAAAACTACTGATGCTCCCTTTGCTCGTTGCCTTCAAACAAATAAAAAACATTATTAATGTATTTTAGTATTAGTAAAATACATTTTTTTAGTATTGCAAAGAAGAAAATGTTAACACTGTATACTCAGAAATTAATAACACCACAGTTGTTGGTTTGGGATTCCCTCTGTCTTTACGTAAGCACTACAAGAACAAAAAGCAGGGGGTTTCATCCTTTGCAGAATCCTATGGGGCTTCCTATTGGGCCAGGAATCTAGATGGCTTTTTTGTAGAGATGCATCTAATGTCAGTTGCATTGTGCCTTGAATCAATCTGCCAGGCTTCCCAGGCTCTCCTTAACTGTATAGCTGCAAAGAATCTAGAAAGCTAGTCTTCTTCAAGTATTGCACAACCCTCAGAAGATACCAGGAAGTTGGGAAAGGCAACAAGGGCATTGAAGCCTCTTTCTGACTTTGGAACAACCTTCACCCCCCACAAACCTTTATACCCACGAATGGGTCGACATTAGCTTGGCTGCAGGGGTGGGGGAATAATCATATCCTCAACCTTCTTTTTTGTGTTACATTGTTTTTGAAGCTCAACTTTTCTGAATGTTGTTTGTTAAATTTGTTTTTGTTCTCATGGTTTCTCTTCAGGCTTCTGTTGGAGTGCTCCTGTTTAACAAAAGCTGAGCAATTCTATACTAAGCATGACACAGTATTGATAACAGTTACAGCTCACCAGAGCTGACTTCCCAAAGCTCAACACAACTACTTAAGCCAGAAAATCTTTTGATGGCTTATCTTCAGATTCTGCCCTGGTCACCTAGGAAAGGGCAATGCTTGCACCAAAATAGACCCATTTCAAGTACGAGAGCCTGCAATTTACAAATATTGCTAGATCAAGTGAGGTTTGGGAAATCTTGGGGAGACGGTAACTAAGAATTCATCACAGGATGTGCTTTTAAAGATTGTTCTGCGTCAGCTGCAGGATGCCTCTTCTGCTGTTGCCATCCTTGCTCCACTTATATGTGATGTTTCTCAAAAGTGTCCCCCAGAATGAGCATTATTTATAGAAAATAAACTTAGGAGGAGTTCACAATGGGGGATGGATGGAAATGAAAGCTGCTGTACAATTTGGTGTGCCTGATAGAAATTTGTGATTTGAATGCCTTTTGGGGAAGGAAATAATTCCTTTTAAAAGATGAATTTCAACTAGAGCAAACTCTTATCTGGGGTAAGTTCTATGGAAACTGCACCTTAATCCTATTCTGGAATGTGCCCACAATTGTGATTATGATCCATTCAATTGTCATTTTCCAGAAGCAGTGTGTTAAAATATGAACATCTAACAAACTATGCCTTTGCTTCACATTTTTTTCCCCAATGAGCATTACTAAATTACTAAGTCACTTTCCCTATCTTCCTGTAATTGATATTGAGCTATGGCAAAAACTACTTTCCAGCCATATTCTCCAGCAACTTTTTTCTTTTTCCTGTTTTTTGCTGGAATCATGTGCCTGCTTTATTGAGCCATAAAGATATTTATAATAGATATATATAAATACATTTTCTTGCAGTGGGGTTAGACTGCGACCCAAACAGTCTGTCTGGCCAGACATTTTCAGATCTTCCTCTGTTGTGTGCAGTTCAAAGCAGTTGCATTTCTTTTAAAAACTGCAAATTTATTCTGACAAATATTTTTGTTTGGGGATTTGTAAAAAAAAACTTTATACCCTACAAAATGAATTATTTTTTCTTTCTTTCTGATTTAAATACATTTTAAAGAAAACCGTGACCATTTTCTTTCAAAACTAATGGCAAATGTGTTGTAAAGATTGTTTTGTTCTCTAGCTTACAAAAAGGTGCCAAAGTATATATGGTAAACTTTTTAAAAAGTAGAATTTAAAAAAACTTACGTTAGCTATGGTTTTACTTTCCTGATCTCTTTCAGATGCTTATTTTTCTGTTTGTGTGTATATATATGTGTGTCCTGGTCTCTTAACTTTTCCAAAGCAGAGCATCTGTCGTAACTTTCTTTTTAAGACAAAATGTTTTTGGTTTTGTGCATTCTTAAAGTATCACTTTCATTTTTGATGAATTCATATAGTTGAGCATTTCCTCCTTTTGAACACATTTTAAAGTTCTAAGAGTACAGCAGCATTCAAAAATGTAATATACTTTTTGTATAAAGAAGTTATTCAGAAGAATACCTTTGGAGTTGGGTTGTGGGAGGAGGCACACATTTGTGGGAGGGAGAAATAACCTGTTCCTTCAAAAAAAAAAAATGTTCTACATACACAGGTCTGCAAATGGGGCATTGCATCCTTCAGTGCAAAAAAAAAAAAAAAGAGTGAAAATTTCAAAGTCAGTGGATGGGTACAGCAAGTCTTTCCTTTGGTAAATAATGTAAATATGTGTCCTTTAAAAAGAGTGAGTCTGTTATCTAGGTATTTTGTGTCATTTAATAAATAATAAACAGTTTTGTGTTGCTAAACTCTTCATTTTGTCATGTGGTATGGAATGTGTGCCATGTACATTTGGGAGTGTTAAAATGTGTTGCTTTCTCTCTTGACCGCTTACAGATTCATAAGAATTCTCACAGGCAAAAAAGTTGCACCTGAACCAACCCAAAGAAAGCACTTAAACTAGTTTGGCATTACATGTAAGTTTCAGCTTCACGCACACTTTCCTGCCCTCTTCCCCTGTACTTCCCTCTTCAGACCAAACCATAGTTTGCTGCTCAATCCAAGCTACCAAATTATGGTTTGTGCTTCCTTCCCACCAAGCCAGAATTGCAAGCCAAAATTTGATACTAGTTTCGAAGGGGAGGGTCAACTGTAGTTTACCACTTTGGGAAGTAATGTCAGACAGCTTTGTTGCAGAAGGAATTGGAAAGGGGGGCACTCGCATTCCAGAGTTGCATGTGCCATGCGCAAGTGCCGTGCACATGCAACTCAAGTTTTTGTCTTATTCTTAGCACTTCACTTGTATAGCCTTGTAAAATTGCCCTCCTTTCTTGGCTGCTGTACATACCATGTTGATGCTGTCTTTAGGCCTGCTTGCCCACTCCTTGGTGGTTCTTAAGAAGGTTGGTTTAGTGTGGGTAAACATCTGGCAAAACTTAATTTGATTTTAGATACAGCTGTTTTCAAGGCCAAAAGCCCAATAAAATAGCATTTTCACATAGCATTTCTAGTCATTATAATAGTAATTCTTAGATGACAGAAGAGACATGGGGTTGGTTCCCTATGTCTATAAGAACCCCTTGAAGCTGGTTCCTTTGTATTTCCAGGAAGATCAACTGCAGATGGAAATCAATGAATGTGGGTAAAGCAAATGACCTGGGCTCCTTGTCCTGGCATAGTATGCACTCATTGTGTATTTTGGATGTAACATACAGAGAAGACTTTTAAATGAACTTTCAAAAGCTGCACAGATGCCTGTGCCAGGAAAACCTGGTTCCATCGTCACCCACCTGCTTAAAGTTAGCCAGCCATATGGGCCAACAACTGCTGACCTAGTCAAGATTTGTTAAGCCCAGGGGCCAAATGTGACCCTCCAGGTGTCAGAAGCCAGAATCGGGCAGGTCAGCAGTAAAACACCCAGTGTCGGTGAAGCTAATAGATTATTCCAGGGGTCGGCAACCTAAGGCCCATGAGCCACAAGTGACCCACGGGGGTCGTTTAACCAGCCCAAGAGCCGCCCCCCAACCGAGCCACCCACTTGGCAAGTCCCTGCGCTAAACCAGCACAGCGCAGCATGGGGACTCGCTTCTGCAGCGCCAAAAATCGGAGACGTGCACACTCACAATCCAGCCCACGGAGGGGACTGCTGGAGTGAACTGGTCCAGGCAAGGTAAACCTTGCCAACCCCTGCATTATTCAAAGAAACCAAAACAATACAGTGATAACAGCAACTTTTATCAGTAGGTCTTTCCCCAGTGAGGCAGTTGCAAGGACTGAGGGTCCCTGGCTTCTAATGCTCCTTCACCTGGTCACTCTTGCACCACTCTCTTCATTTCTCTGCATGTTCTGAGAGCCCAGGGGGAAGAGGAGCTGGTTGCATTAGGATGAGATTCCTTGACTTCTTCAGCAACCTGCCTCCATTCTGCCTGTTGGCCCCACACCACCTGCCTCTGAACCACTCTGTGCCCCAGCCTCTCCTGTTCACTAAACCCTGTTGCCTCTTCAGGTTACGGCACTTCCTCCCAATCTTCTCCCACTGACCACTGATCTCCCCACCTCACTCCCCTGGCTCTAAGCCTTCTTCCCCTGCCTCCCACCCCTCCTCTGCATCCAGCCAGCCCACCATGGGCATCACCAGGATTTTTGTTAAGGGGGGGGGCAGTCAAAGTTGTTGAGCTTTTTTCTTTCCTTTTAAGGAAATGGGACATGCAGTCCATGACACCAGGTCTCTGCCCATTGACTAGTAGTTTTATTTGTTCTGTTTAATGCCATCTTGTGTGGTTGAACAGAGGATGCTTGCCACTTCCCTCCCACCCCCCAAGACTTATGTGCAGGAGAAATTAACAGAAACCACCAGCAGCAGTCTTTTGTGACACCGGCTGGCTTGGAGTATTGAGGTCACAGAGCTGAGCAAAGCCAACAGCTTGGTAATCATCCTGAAAGGCAGACCTTGTCTCCTAAGAGGATCAAGTCGACTGGAAAGTTGTTCTGAATGACACTTCTGATGAGTTTCAGCATAGCCATGAATCACAAATTCTAGAGGGAATAAAATGATCACAGGCAACTAGCTAGAATCCATTGGTGGTTATAGTCCTTTTACATGGCTAAAGGCTGTAGCACAGTACTGCATGCAATGAAGTCACAAAGTCTCACCTTGTCATTTGCAGGGGATGAGCTTTGGTCCTTCCATTGCAAGGGAAGTTGTTCAGTGATCAGAGTAAATGCCTTGCACACAGGAAGCCCTGAGTTCAATCTCCAGGTAGTGCTAGGAAAACTCCCTGAATGAAACCCTGGAGAACATCCCTAGATAAAATAGTCTGCCTTGGCAGCTTCCTATGCTCCTAAGAGTTTGCTCCTGTGACATCTGCTAATTTATATATATATGCCTTCCTATAGTATGTGAATCCAAAAGTAGTTCACAATGGATAAAAAGGAGCCACAAAATCACCATGGTAGCAGTTTCAGTAAATCATAGTAGCCAAAACACAATAGAAGAGACTATATTTAAAAGTGTGATGAAATAGGATTGTATTAGACTGCAGTGTGGTGAAGGAGCCAAGTGAAGAAACTGCCACACTGGAGTGTCACATCAGAGAAGGCTCTGTTGTCCCTCATCTCTCATGCCTCAGGCGGTAACTCAGGTCTGTAGCCTGCAGAGAGTCCAAATAGGCCTGCAAGGTTGCATTTGGCCTGTGGTCCTGAGGTTCCCCACCCTGGTGTAGAAGTATAAGAAACTGCCAGCCCTTAAGATCCTCATGACGATCCCTGCTCCATGTCCTACAAGCAAGCCCACCCACCTACACCCACTGTCCCCACTGAAGCCATGTGGCTGCAGCAACTTCTAACAAGATCTTGCAGAGCTCTCGCAATATCTCACTGGAAGCAACCACAACCATGCAACCTCAGTACCAGCAGCAGGGCGCAGGGTTCCTGTGGGGGCAGGATTCCACTACTTGAGGTGGCTGCTACAGTCTGCCTCATGGGTGAGCTGGCCCTGCTGCTTGTGCATTTTTTGTGGTGGTGGTTGTTGTTGAATACTGCCCATTGCTTGATAGAAGACCTGGGTTGATGCTTGCCTGGCACAGCAAAAGTCGGGGGTAGGGATTGTTGCCAAATACCTGGTGCATCACAAGTCAGTCTATTATGGTGCTAACAGACAAGGAATGTCTGGAGTGAGGAGTTATCTATTGTCAAAAGTACACTTAGGGAAAAGCGAGTCCATCAGTAGCATGTCTGTGCACCCAGTGAGGCAGTTTCTACAACAGAGGCCCCGCCCCTGTTCTCAGCTTATGCATCTCCCCCCGCCCCAAAGCTGCAGGCAAGCTTTTGCTCCTCCTGCTTCAATCCTCTTCTTGTCCTGGGGGAGAGTGGAGCAGGAGAGGTGGGAGCAGGAGGAAGAGGTGTAGCAGCCCTGGACTCTACACCAGCTGGACCTTTCTCTCTCTCCCTTCTGCACCTGTTCTTCACCTGCCAATCCTGCAGCTTCTCCTGCCTCTGACTCTCATCTCTTAGCTATTACAGGTCCCCTCAGTTCACTGACCCTTTCTTCCAAATCAGCCTCGAACCCCCACTTCTCCTGGTGCACACTTATCAAAATCCAGCCACAGCTCCTCAGTGTCCACCCAGGCTCTGACAGAAGACTTGTTCCCTGCCTTGCAGGCCTCTTCCCACCTGGGAAAGCAAGACCCTGACTGACTCCAGCTGCAAAAGCTGAGGCTGCTGAACTATGACTGGGAGGGCTTGGTATTGATCACAGCGGCATTCTCAAGGAGGGAGAGAGGGGCAGGAATGGGTGCTGCGGTGGCAGCACTAATCCAAGGTAAGGTTCAGAAGATGTTGAAGGGGCTTCAGAGATTGCACTGAGCACAGCCAAGTTTAGAAAGATCAGGTGGTGGGAAAGTCCTTTGTTTGAGATGCTGGGAAACTGTGGCCAGTCAGATGAGATACTACTAGCCTTGATCATCCCCCACATCTGTAATATTTGGACATAATATTCCTGAATTGACTTCCAGGGTTGCTGCAAGGAGCATAATGCACACAAAATGTATTAAACACTTGAAAGCACAATACAAATATTAAGTACTATAATCAAACAATCTGACCTGGTGTAGTGAAAATTCCTGTGATGTGATCCACCAGTTGTTAAAATATTAATACAGGGGCATATGGGGTGTTAGGGGAGGAGGAGTAGCTCTGGTGGGGGGCACAGTGTGCTCCTTCCAGGGTAGCTTGGTCCCCACCCTGCACTCAGCTCTCACCTGTGGCTCCTAGAAACTGTCAGCATGCGACAGCGGCCATACCCAAGGAATAATTAGGGATGTGTGCCAAGAAGCCACATTAAAAGGCTTCAGGAAGGACCACAAACCAGCAAGCGTCTCTCCCTCACCACACCTCTGCCTCTTCTGATTACTCTCTGTTTCCATGCCTACAGCCTCACATTCACCAAGCATGGTTAGACACTGACCACCAGTGGCGAAGAAGAGAATATCAGAGGCATGTAACCCCATAGTCGCCTTTGACTGCACTTGACCATCCAGGGGGTCCTTTACCTTTTTTTTACCCTTTTTACAGAGCTGATTCACGGTGGAGCAGCCAGTGGTAGGAGCATTTTATCTGGTGAAGTTAGAATTTCAGCAACAGTACAGTTCCACATGAGTATTTTATTTTATTTTATTATTTTATTTTATTATTATCCCTAGATGCTACCAATCAAGCCTGGCATGGATAATTCTTTCCATTTCTGCAATGCATTTCTGAGCATGCTGGTCTCCAAATAAGAGTTCAATGGACAAATATGTGTGCTTAGGATTGCCGCTTTCATATGCTTGGTGTAAACCGCATGGATCTCAGCTGGACTTACTCAGTAAACATGCATAAAATTGGACTTTATCCTTTATGCAAGTACTGTATTATCACCACGAAGGTGGTTCCAACAAACTGGAAGTTTCCCTTTGTCTCTACCTTGGTCTTCCATCTGTGAAAGTAGGATCATGATACTCTTGAAGAGAAAATATAGATGAAAATAGAGATGAACACTTTAAGTCCTGTATATAATTGTTGATTTATATGAGCATCTTCTCCTTTTTACTGTCATGGTGGTTGTTTACTCTCAAATGTAATAAATGTGTTTCATAATATCAACCTGAATTCCTAGGTATCTGAATAAATGCCAGAGTGCATCCTAAAGCAAAAAATTGTTACTTAAAATAAATTACAGCATATTTGTTAGTGTGTAAAAGCACAAAAACAAAGGCCCATTGTCTGTCCACCTGGGAATTCAGGTTTCACATAAACTGCTTTTTGTATACACCTCTCTCCTGATCTGCTAAGGGTGTGAAAGTGCCGGAGCCCATCAGCAGTGCTGCCGACCTTTACAATTTCAAATACTGTGTACAAAACATACACTGCAAATACACACACACACACACACACACACACACACGCACATACAAG